>NW_017295687.1:39313-54650 GCF_001594075.2 Trachymyrmex cornetzi | reverse complement strand
GAAGGTTAGTGTCGGTCGCCCCTAAAGCAGGGGGAGGGGTGAGAGTCGAAGGTGAGAGTTGTACGCATATACATATATGTATATATGCATATATGTATATATCTCAAAAATATATGTATATATATTATCTTGCTGAATTCTTTAAAAAAGAATTTAAAAGAATATATAGTTTTGACGAAAGAATTGATACCTTTTTTGAAATTATGAATATGATGTATCCATTAGATACTTTAAATATTGAATAAAACTGTATCGAATTAAGACGCCATTTTTGAAATTTTGATTATTAATAACTTTTTCACGAAGGGTGAGCGATGGCTAATACCTGTTGGAGGTCACTCAGGGTCATGACCTTGACAACATATATCAAGGTCAAGATCATTGGAGGGGGGTCCCCCTAATCGATACTTTTACCGACAAAGCGATTTATTTGACATCTTTCTCCATTTGTTTATAAGTTTATATTTAACAAAAGAAAATCGAACGGAAACGAAATTATATGCTGGTAATTGTTAACTCAAGGAAATGATTATAAAAAGTGATTTATTCGTCATCGATCTCTATTTGTTGATAAATTAATACATAACAAAAGGAGATCGAACGGAGACGAAATTATATACTATATTTGTTAACTAATTCAGAAGATGTAATAATGACAAAGCGATTTATTCGATCTGGATCTTTATTTTTTTATAATTTAATCTTCGAGCGAACGCGCACGTATTTTCCGTACACGCGCGTAAACTCGGTTTTTTGAAGGGAATACAGGTAAAAGTCTTTTTTGGGTCTCGGCTTCCCAAGGTACTCCTTTAGTGTCTTTCGGGCTGTCGATTCGCTCAGGTCGCGTTCTGTTAGCGTATGTTGTTTACGTTGAATCAATTTTTAAGATATCAGGACGTTTTTCTCAGAAAAATGTTCCTGTGGAGGATATACAGGAATCGCTCAATGCCGATGAAAAGCGAGAGAGGTGCAAGTTGTGCAAAAATACAACCACCATCCTCAAATGCAACAAATATTTTCATTTTACTTGCAAAAAATATTCGACGACATTTATTATTTAAAATAATTATACTACGACTGAAAGCGCATAAAACTTTTTTTATTAATCCATTTTCTAATAAAGGTAACACTTTTTTAAAATAAATGATTATTTAAATATCATAAACTTTCATCGTATAATGCTTATTTGACGATATTATGCTTTAATCTTTCGAATTTTCAGTCCTATTCTACGGTGTTCTATGTACACGGCGCGTCCCCTCTCGTTATGAAAGGACGCGCGCCCACTGGAAGGTTAACTACTCACCCAAGAACTCTGCGTTGACGGTGGCGACACAGAATCAGACGGCGGTCTGGCGAAATCAGTAGCCACACACAGCACGAGCCCATGTCCGTGTGCTCGCACTGCGATGCGCCGAGAGTGCGAGCGAAACAGCGAGCTTCTTCTCATACTAATCGCTCGTTTCAAGCGACTGAAAATGCTTTCTCGGCAATCTTGGCGATCCTAGGCATCAATAAGGGGATGCATTCTAAATAACATATAAGTTTTAATAAATTGTAGTAATAGTATTAGTATAAAATTAATCCAGAATAGTATAAATTACGTTAAAACGCAACAGTTTACGAGATATTTAATTGATTACGATTTTTCATGCACGTTATATACCTCCTTCACAAACTCTAGTAGCAAGAATAGTTCAATAGAAGTAGAAATTTATCGGAAAAAAATTATAAACCAGCACTTCTCTTTAAGAAAATTTTTGAGAGACCATCAGAAAAGAAATGCGTATGTTTGAGATTCGAGACTTGTGAAGAAAATATGCGAAAAATATCAAATAGTTGCAAAAAGTAACTACACGTTTTTCGCTTATAAACCAAAGATATTGATTATATAGAAAAAAGTTTGCTATAAAAAATGTAGGTATTCGAAATACCTACAAAATGAGATGTAGAACATTAAAATCGATCTATTAATTCAGTAGAAAAAAAAATAAAAAAACACTGAAAAAGTTCTTTTTTTCACTCGCTCTCTGTTCATTGAGATTTAAACGCAAAGCTTTGAAATTCTCGTAAAATGTAGCCCTCGTAATGACGAACAAATCTAGCCCTGAACAAGCCTGAAATGTTCATTAATTTTTACAAAAAGCCAATTGTTCACTGAAAACCTGTCTGTGGAAAACTTAATTTCTTCATCTTCGAGCATTCGCACAGTAGTTTACAGGGGTGATTTTTCTTCTTCAAGAATTGCACTATCACGTACACTTAATAACAAAACAATTTTTTGCAGTTAAACTATTATAAAACTACTTTAAAAAGTGAATATCTTTTTCCATATAAAAAAATGGAATAATTCCGTTAATATGCATCATACGAAATAGCTGTGTGAAGCATTCGACATCTGACATTTTTCTATGAATTTAAAGAAAAAGCTTACCCTCCGATTATTAGGAGCTAAGATAACAATTTTTTTTTCAAAAAAATCACTGTAGCTCTAATTTTTAAAATTAAGAGTTCCGTCTGGCATCAGTTTGTCAAGAGAGAATTGAATTTGCTGTCAAAAAAATCTCAAATTGTAACCATAAAATTTTTAATTTTTTGTTCCTTGCATTTTTATTTTTTCGGTTTATTACTAAAAAATCACGTTTGAGTATAGGGAGCATGTCTGATTAAAAATTTAAGTCACATTAGCTATGATTCTTTATTTAATATGCTGTAAAAAATGTCCAATTGAACAGTTAAATGTACGGAATTATCAGTATAAAATTGTTTTTGTGGATTTAATTGCAGATGCAAATATGACATATGTAAACAAATAATTAATAAATAATTTGTTAAATGTTAGTGTAACTGTTGAATATAGTTGCAAAATATATTTTTCATGTAACACTAATTTACTTTTATATTTGCGAAAGTTAGTCTTATATCTTTAATAGTTACGCTAACATTTGGTAAATTAAATTCAAATAAGAGGCAATAAACCACTACGCCAGTTATTAGAGGCGAAAATAATATATTATAAAAAGAATACAAAAAGACGTTTCAGTCTTAAATTAGACCATCTTCAGTTCAAATAAGTCAAGATACAAACGCAAAGTTAAATTAAATAATAAAAAATAAAAATTATAAAGAAATGAACTAATAGATCGATTTTAATGTTCCACGTCTCATTTTGTAGGTATTTCGAATACCTACGTTTTTTATATCGAAATTTTTTCTATATAATCAATTGGTCTGTTTTCTGTTCCTGCACTAGACTGTTCTAGAACTCTCTTTCTCGCTTTAAACAAATATCAAACGTATATCTATATCACTTTATGTTCCAAAAGTGTACACTAGTTCACAAAAAACAGACCTAAGATTTTTCGTTTTATAAGCGAAAAACGTATAGTTGCTTTTTGCAACTATTCGATATTTTTCGCATATTTTCTTCGCAAGTCTCGAATCTCAAATATACGCATTTCTTTTCTATTGGCCTCTCAAAGATTTTCTTAAAGAAAAGTGCTGGTTTATCATTTTTTTCCGATAAAATTCTACTTCTACTGAACTATTCTTGCTATTAGAATTTATGAAGGAGGTATATAACTCGCATGAAAAATCGTAAACAATTAAATATTTCATAAACTGTTGCGTTTTAACATGATTTATACTATTCTGGATTAATTTTATATTAATACTATTACTACAATTTATTAAAACTTATATGTTATTTAGAATGCCCCACGCCCCTTATTAATGTCTAGGGCTACCGAGCGGCCGAGATTGCCGAGAAAGCTTTTTCGGTTGAAACAAACGGCTAGTGTGAGGAACTCGCTGTCTCGATCGCACTCTCGACGCGCCGCAGGCGAACACACGGACATGGACTCGTGCTTGCATGTGTGTTACAGCGCCGCACCATGATAAATGGCCGAACTTATAGGCGTGGAAAACCGACGTTTTAACGATGAAATTTATCTTGCGTGCCATTTTGTTATTATTTGCTTATTTGTGAAAATGTAACTTATCTCGTACTTATCAAAGTTGTAACTATTGAACAAAACTAAAGTTAATTGGAAATTTTATGTGTAAAAGCTTATATTTTACTCGTTTCAACAGCTGTCAAACCGTGTGTTTCTGCCTGAATATAGGCTCACTTTACGTGCCTTTTACGACCATTTACTGACTGTCAAGAGAGGAAAGGACAGTTTTGTTCCATTTTTACAAGTGTTTTGAAACGATCTCGTCATCTGGGTTCTAATTTTTCATTTGATACATTAGTTTTTTTCGAGAAGTAATAATTTTTGACAGAGAATTAAAGTTGCCCCACGGTAAATATCGACAATAGGGGACCCAGCTCGGATGACTTTAACCTTGAAATATGTTGTCAAGGTCATTACCTTGAGTGACCTTGAATGGTTTTAGTTGGTATTCGTCTTTCGTTTAAAGTTATCAAAAAAAAAGTTCGAAAAATAACGATTTATTCTTGTGTTATGTCCTGCAGACGCAGATTCTTTTCTTTCGAGAGAATCGGCTCCGCATCACAACTACGATTGGCGCCTACGAGACGTGAGTGGAGTGCCCTGATAAAAGAATTGGAAAGAGGGACCAGACAGACCCCGCGGAAACTCGTAAACGCCAATCAATCTGGAAAAAATAACAAACGTTAATACAGGCCTGAAAAGTGGCAAGATTGCACAAGACATCCTAAATGGATCTAGGTCACGCGATAATAAAAATCCAAGCTGTCGTCCGAAGCTGATCAACAATTTCATCTCAAGAAAAACAGGCGCCACGTCTAAAAAAATCGTAAAAACCATGAGATAATTTCTCACGATAACGTTATCTAAGATCGGACTGACACGGTAATAGGCTGTTTACTTAGCCATATTTTCCACGAGGATGACAAATTCGTCACTCGCTTGGAGCGATCTTTCCCCTTTAAAGGAAAACATAAATCATTTCTTTTCTTCTCGAAACCTATTTAACGATGCACTTTAGATTAACAACGATAGGACGCTATAAAAATCGTAAATCTCGCGCGATATTGCAACTAACTATTGCATCCTAGACAAAGGGCACTACGCCTTTTTTCGGGGTATAAATAGAGGTCCCGCGGAATCGCAGAGCGTCAGTACGGAAATCAAGGTAACTCAGTCCATGTCGGTAGTTCGCGACAGTAACAAAGAGGAACTTAGCCTATTCGCGTCAGTTCGCGCAAAATCAGTGCCTTCGTCTCAGTGCTCGGTTGATTCCTTGTACTCTTCGAGCCCCCCCAGCCGCCGTTTGCTATCCTTTGGCTGCTCTTGCGCGGACAGCGGACCTCACCGACAACCGATTATCCACCAGAGCGTTGCAGAGCTACTCCACGCACCATAATAAGTAAGTCGGTTTGGCATCACACACGTCTCTGTGTGATCGTACATGTATATATTTATATATAATACATATATATATATATATATGTACTTAACAGACTCACATACACATACATAATATAATCGGTGCAATTATAGTGCGGTCTCACGGTAGTAAGAACAAACGGGGACGAACTCCGTATGTCCGGAAGAGCTCGCGGAACCGTGCGCTAAACAATTTGACACCACAACCGACCTGCATCGAAGTCCGTCCTACCGTGATAGTTACGCCACAGCAAACCGGAAACGCACCTCCCCCATCATCGTCACTACCAGCCGACAACCATTACATACCAGTATCTTACTCACCAACTCTGACACCGACACAACCACTCGACCTCACTACCCCTCCTATTCTTGACCCTGGGGTCCTAGAGATCCTCGATTATTCTCCTCCCCCATTTGAGGAACGATTCCCTCCCTCTCCTTTTCTGGATCCAACTGCCCATCCATCCCTGGATCATCTCCTACCTCCCCCTCCAATCCAGGCCGATCCTCAATCCGTTGATTGGGATCGGATGTTCCGACTCTACTCTTCCCCCTCCAATGAAGGGGATAGAGTGAAAATAGTGTATAACCCAGGAAATTCCACCTCTTACCTTGTCCAATTTAAACACCTAGTCCCCGCCTGTTCCTGGACCACCTTCCTCGCCACCAACACCCAATAATCACCCCCTCCTCTCCTATCCACATACACACACATACACACAATTAGTGTTCATATCCAAGAATTTAAAAAATGCGACACACCCACACACAAGCAACCACACATCACAAATTTTGTTATTGTAATAAAAGTAATTTTAATTAGTTATGTAAATTAGGTTAAATTTCATGAATGAATGTAAGTTTTAATTTTTAACCAAAGATCTCTCTAAGTTTCATTTATTTTTAAATCACCCCCTCGTATTCCTTTCCCTTTAATATTTGAGATCGCACAAGGTCCAGTCCCGGGTCAAAAGGACTAAGTTCCTTGACCTAAAAAGTAGTAACCAACGTTCGCACTGTCTATCGGAACAGGCGTGATAGCTTCCCTTTTTGACGTTGACCCATATTCCGGGACCTAAAAGATGCGTGCGACTCACAGCCTCTTTGCGTATACCTGTGAGCTTGAGTCAAACCGTTCTTCCATACCCTCTCCATTCTCTCTTATTGTCTCCTTGACTTTTATAACCAAGGGTTTGAACGTAACACCTACTTTATACAATATTAAAAGCTATTCTATACTCTTCCGTGCTACGTAATAACTTTCTTGCTACGTACTGTACCTGGTTGGGTTAGAGTTAGGTTATTATATACCCATTAAATGTAAATGAAAATATAAAATAGTATTTAATACTGTACATGGGTGGGTTAGGGTTAGGTTATTATATACCATTAAACTTCCCGAATATTTACATTCAATGGGTGTATAACAATCTAACCTTTTTTTTGTGTAAGGCGGGCGAAATGCCTACGCATATCCTCGGCCCTTGGGAACGGAACCGAAAGTTATATGGGGTTTGTACCCACTAAAACCCCCCGCCGGTATCCTTCATTGGCCTGTTTACAGAGACGCCCTGGGCATGCGTGCAACATTCATTCAGAGCACCCCCAGGTTTGCCGACTTAACTGGTTGGCCCTGACCTTCGATGGATCTAACTTTCAGTCAGGCCCACCGGTGCATCCGGGGAAAAAGCATTAACTTCCCTTCAGGCGAGGAGGGGACACCCCCTTCGCCTCGCCCCTTCTCGGTGTTATAAGGGGGCAGAGCCAACTCCGGGTTTCCGCCCGGAGCCGACCCCCTCGCCCGGCGACTGCCGTGAATGCGTGCGGCAGTCGTCAGGCTCACTCCCATATTAGGAAGACCACTCCTGTCCAAAGTGGCGGGTGTGACTGGGGGACTGATGTCAAACGTCGTCGTCATCCCCAACCTGCCGCTCCTGTTACCGCCTTGGTCGTACCTCGGCGACGATCCGGCACTCACTGGGCTTAATCCCGGAGGGGAGGGGGCGTGTCGCACTGCACCGGCAGGATCCGGGACACCGGCACCACCGCCGGCCGCCTGGGGAGGAGGGACCGGAGCACCGGCTCCGCCCACATCCTGATACAACTGCCCCGCTCTCCTCCCACATCTTTTTTCGGACTTGGCCCGCTCCCTGATTCGTTCGGTCCCCTCCTTCTGCAGCATGTCAGCCTCACAGAAGGAAGAAATCGCCCTCCACTGGTCGTCGCCGCGCAGCATGGCTACAACTACTGCCGGCGGCGACAAATCCTCCCCGATTGCTCGGATTAGAGCGGCTCTTTCGTTTGCTCACGCCGGGTAATCTTGTACGACGCCGAGTCGAGCTCGACGCCACAATGGTAACACTCCGTGGTCAACTCTCTGCCTATCCGACACAGATACTCCCCGAAGCATCCATGCCCGGAGAGCACCTGCGTCAAGCGATATGAGAGGGCACCATGGTCCCTCCCGGTCCACTCATTAAGATAGGGACTGATAGCACAGCTCGCACTGCTCGTTTGACGAAAGCTTCCGGATCACTCTCCAGGCGCTCCACAGTAGGACAGAATCCCGAAAAATTGACAAAAAGTCGATTTTGGAATTTCAGTAAAATATGTATGCCATTGTCATCTCAATGCATCAAAGTACGCCGGATTTAAATTTTATAATATTTGGCCAAGTACTTTTATTTTGGCTTTGAATATTAGGGCAAGCTTTAAACCGGGTAAAGAACATACATATGTTATAAATACTATAAATTTCAAAATTCATAACTTGTATCTTAAATTTTATTATTTATTATTTTTTTGATAGAGGAAAGTCGCCGATACTAACATAGGTCTTTTAAAGTGACATCCCCTTATTTCTCAGAAACTAACTATTGCACTTTATTAAAACTAATAAAATCATGATCTGTTTAATTAATTAAAGAAGTACAAACTCATAATTCATATATTTGTGGCTTATTTCTATACCAAATCAGCTAAAAACCAATTCTATGAATCCGAGAAGAAAATTCTTACCGTGTTCTTTTGCAAACTGCGTAATTAAAATAATAGTGACTGTATTATTGATAATATGTCATTTTAAATGTTTATAGTTTCATAAATTAGTTTTCTTTACAGAATAGGATATATCTTTATTTATAAAATAGGAATGTTGGTATTATTGCCTACTATGTCAGTTTTGGACCCCATTTTGTCAGACACTCATTTTTGCATAACTTACGAAAAACTTAATTGTTGCAAAATTGCAAACAGTATTATAAAAATTGCTTATACTATCTGATAGAAGATACTTTTTACTTGTATTTATGTTTTTAAAGATGTATTTTTACCTTTTGTTTAAGAAATATTGTCTAAAAACAAAGTGGTATGTCGGTATCGGTGATCTTCCTCTATATATTTATAAATGTTAATTATTAACAATCATTTAATATTACATAAATTAAAATTCTGTATCGATTGAATTGAATATTTTTACATTTTTGTTAAAACTTGATATCAACTGACTATAATCGGAGATACTGCTTCCTAATAAAATTTGCTTTACACCGATACATTCTCATATCATATCCCTTCAAAAAAAATCTGTCACTTTTTGCCATTTTGGCTTCGGCGAAATAGCCTATTCGATCGCAGCACACGCCGCGCACGTGACATAGTGTCGAGCTTACGCAAATGAGGGCGATATTTATTGTCGTGAGCGCATCTTATTAAAGGCAGATTTTGAATTGGCTGGATTTACTTTTGAATATTTTGTTTTTCACATTTAATAATCAGCTATGTCAACCCTATTATTTACCAAACGAGAAAATATTAAACAATTTTTCGTGAAACCTGGTATTGACGATAGAATTTCAGCGGTTCTAAATTACGTTTTGTCTAAGCTAGGAATGCATATTTCTAATATTAAGGATAATGAACTGCGGCAATTGAGAGCATATGTATCTACACTCTATAGCAAGCATAAGGAGAACTATATGACAAGCATAAGGAGACTATTTTCAGTAAGGTCGTTTAAGTGTAGAAGTTGTTACGTTATAATTATAATTTTATATTCGAAACCAGCGACCCCAAAAGCCTCCGAATACCGAGTTTCATCCAAATCAAGTTACTTTTTGCATTTTGTTTGCTATATTGAATCGGCCATTTTAAATTTCGAAATTTTGACATCAGAAATGGAATCAGCAATGCCGAAAACCTTATATAAGTGTATCGGTGTTGGATATTTTCACATATTTTACGAGATATTAATTTTTGCCAGTTTTTCAGGATTCTGTCCCAATGTGCGCTCGCGCCAGAGCTCTACGATCCAAAGGTCCATCACCCTCCTTCTGGCCTCGATGGCGCGAGGGGGCGGATATTCCCTCCTCATGCGGGCGGCCTCTAACCGAAAGTTTTCCGCCCACCTGTGCGCCATCAAGTCCGCGGGAAGAACTCCCGCGATGGCCGTTGCGGCAGCATGCGACGCTGTCCGATAGACCCTCGCAATCCTGAGGGCAGTCGGCGCTGCACCCGGCTCAGAATTTTTCTGAGCCGCGGGCTCGCCGATACCTTTTGATTCCAAACCGGCGCTTCGTAGAGGGGCACCGCCAGGACGGTGTGCATATATGCCCGCCGCACCGCCACTCCCGGGCAGGTTTGGCATGACACCCGCGAGGGCATCAGCCTGACCGCTGAACTTGGGAGCCAGCCGCTCGAAGTGAGCGCTGAACTCCCACCGTCTGTCGAGGGTGAGTCCTAGATATTTCATCATCAGCTTCACTCTCACGGTCACAGTTCCCATCTTAATATTGGTTGAAGATGGCTTCGGTCTTCTCTGGCGCTACCTCCAACCCCATCTCTCGGATTAAGTCGACCACGGAGGTAGTTGAGCGCCCCTCCGACAGTTGAGCGCCCCTCACGGAATCCGTACTGACTTGAGTGAAGGTCAGGACCCTCCCGGCGCAGGTGTCGGATGATGCGGTGAGCGATGATTCGCTCGAGCATTTTACCCGCATCGTCCAGCAAGCATATCGGAGCAGATGGCGACTCCGCCGGTCTGCCTTTCTTCTGAAAGAGGACCAGATTGGCCCTCTTCCAGACTGGGGGAAACTTTCCCTGCCTGACGCAAATATGAAAGATTTGCCTCAGGCGGCCGCTGAGCTCACCGAAGACCAATGCCCAGACATGACCGTGGACCCCGTCAGAACCAAGGGCCTTGGATGGCCCCTTGATTCTGCTGTGAACTCGGACCATTTCCTCAGACTAGATCTTCAGCTCCTCCGTCTATTCCTCAGGCGGTCTGTCGTAAGGACGGACACTGACGGGGCGCATGGGAAATAATTTGTTCATTACGCGCCCAAGGAACCGGGGGTCCATTCTCTCCGTTAATGGGAGCATCCACGGTCGCGTCTTCTTCGCAACAACGCGATACGGGAGCCCACACGGATTCCTGTCCAGGTCTGAGACCATCTCGGCCCACCTCTGGACCTTGGCCTTTCCTATCGCCACGCGGAGGACTTTGCGCGCTCCGCACAGTCTGTTCCCCGCGTCCGCCAAAACCGCTTCACCTTCCCGGCGCCTCTTGGCCTGCGCAAGGTGGCGCCTTGCTGAGACCGCTGCTTCTCTCAGTGCGGCGATCTCTGGCGACCACCAATACGCGAGCCGTGATGGCGCCCTACGACTCCGGGGCATCGAGGCGTCGAATAACCGGACCAACATGCGCCGGAGTCTTTCCACCTTCTTCCCGGCACCCCCACCCGGGCTGTATAGCCGGTTACAGAAAGGTTGCAACACTTTTTTTCGATGGGTTTCGGAATGCAGCTTGCTCACCGATCGATTGGTTCTTGTTCATGGATCCATAAATAAAAATCAGTCGCTTGATGAATAGGCTGCATTCCGAAACCCATCGAAAAAATAATGCAACCTTTCTGTAACCGACTCACAGTGGATCGAAACATACGAAAGAGCGGACATTGTACTGTTACGTCTAGCGGACTCACGCAGCCTTTTTTTTCTCTTTCTCACGGAGACCTGGAGTTATCAACGCGTAAGATAGTTAAAAAGTAATAAAAATCTTTCTCACGAAAAAATTAAAAGCAAAGACTCCAGTATCTCCCCATTAATGTCAGCTAAAATAAAGTAAGAATCAGTGAACGCAGAGACCTAATGCATCGCCGATGACATCCTCTTTGGACAATGCTATTAAAATGACGATAATGTCACTGAAAACCGGATACTGGCGTCTAAACATTTTTCTAACGGTTAAGTCGCGGACGATTCTCACGATGTTCGCGACCATAAAATATAAAGTGACACGCGACGTCCAGGGGAGGGGTTTGAAGAGCCCGTGCCTACAGTGCACGTGAGCTCGTCTTAATCGGTGCAAGTGCATTTCCCCATAATTTAAGAAGAAAAGGACCATAAAATAAGACTGACACTTGTTGCCACAAAACCGACTCCTTTCCTCCCCCACAATCTCAACCAATCCACAAGCCAGAAAAGTGTCTCATCACCTAATTAGAATCCTACCAATCAAGGGAGAACCAGTATATAAACCGCGGTTCCGCGCGGCCCCTGGAGCAGAATTTTTCCCGGAGTTAACCCGCTAAATAACACTTTTTTTCCGAAGTCATACCGCAGAATCTCTCAATCTTTCATTCAATTTCTTGGTTGCCGCACCCAGAGAGAAGTTCTAAGTTCCTCAATGATCACTAAAGCACAAGTTTTTCTCGGTGGCCATTTAAAAGATCTCGAATTCGATTCTCGCTTCAATCTAGTCGAGTCAGTATATCAACCGCAGGAGCCGCTAAACCTGAATGACAGCACATCCGCTCCAACGATTCCAGTCTTCCGGCATAACTGCAAGTAGTAAGTAAACACCACCCCCTTGTTTTCTTATTCGGACGCCCCACTCACCTTTTCTTTTCTTTTGTTTTTTTTATTTTCTCTTTGTTTTAACTACTAAACTCATACCATTAGTTATCTCGTCTTACTCTCTGAATTAATCAATGAACGTTGCAGTGCGTTCCAACGGGCCCAAGTCTCAGCAACGCCGTAGCGTTATAGTGTTCGCCCGCTCAACTAGACGCATCGCGAGGAATAGGACTCTATTGGCGGACACTCGCCCACGCGATTACATCTCGCATGTCCAACCGGCCACCTCGGAAAATAATCCAATCGCGATCGAGACACTCCCCTTGCAACCCCTTTCTCCTCCCCTCAATATATCCTATTCACCTGCATCACCTCTCCCCATTTCGTCTAACGAAATTCCCGCACTACGATATCCGACTCCACATCCTGATCTTGATCCCGAGTTTTTAAACCTTCTCGATCATCAACCCATCCTCCTTCCGTCTCCGAACTTCCATTATATCACCTCGATAGCCCAGCTCCTCGCCTACTAGCTGTCCGTCCCTACCAATAGCTTCCAATTAGCTATAGTCTACCTCGAGAATTGTCCATTTCCCTTCACCGTACCAGCCGAGAATTTAATTCCCCTCTTCGAATATTCACCCGCCCCACAAAAATAACGTTCAATTAACACACACACACACACACACATACACACACACACACACACACACACACACACACACACATCATATATAGTATTTAACCAAAAAAAATGAATTAATCATGACATTGTAATTTTAATTTTAATTATACAATTTTAATCGAACTCTGACTACTTTATTTACGAGAATCACCTCCTTGTATTCATAACGCAGACCATGATTGCACTTATCTTTATCCCCGGCTATTTAGATTTATTTCCAAGGCCGAAAATAAGGGCATCTAACGCACTGACCCATCTGGTGTCGAAGTGTGCCCTTACGGCACCCTGACCCCAGTTTGAGCCTTTAGCGTGTGCGTTCGCTTCGAGGTCCGCTCAGCGAAGCGCCGACATCGAGAGAGGCTTCCGCTTCATCCCCCTTTAGACCTCCGGCTTTCCTAGAGCCTAAGGACGAAGTGAAGTGCCTCTCGTTGAGTTGGTCCTCGCCTAGCTCCCCTGCGGTCCGGAGCTTGGACCCGACGATACGGTGATTCGGTTCGCGTTACGTTCAACCCCCCTGGTTCCATGCGTGCGGAGCCTTGGACAGTATTTTGGAGAGACAAAGTACTTAAAATAAAGCGAAATAATCATACTTAATACATAAGGAGAAAAATGTACTTTAACAATTTAAATAATTATTGTATACAACATTACATAAACAATAATTTTGATAAATAAACTGTTACCGCCGGCATTAGTAGATATTATCCAATATGCACCGCGAGGAGGTTGCACGGTCGGATTTTGCATATTGTGTGTGTGTGTGTGTGTGTGTGCGCGCGCGCGTGCGCGCGCGCGTGTATGCGTGTGTGTATACGTGCCTGCGTGCGTGTGTACGTGTATATGAGAGAGAGAGAGAGAGAGAGAGAGAGAGAGAGAGAGAGAGAGAGAGAATAAACGTGTGAGTGTTTATAGTATTATCTCTAATGTTTCGGGAAACATCTTGTTTTTTACGGAAATACAACTATTAATTGAAAAAAGTTTTTTGTTATAATTGGTAGTAAAATATTAATTTTAGGTTGTACAATAATTAACTTATTTTATGATGATAATATCGCAAAATAGTTTTTAACGTATTTTAAATATATTTTTAGTAAATATATCATTCAAAACATAAGTTAGATACATATGTAAGATTTTTTCTTGAAATACTTTTTGCAAAAAATAGATAGGGTAAAGTCGCCTATTATAAGTTGCCTTTTTTTAAAGACTTGTAATTTATTTAATTTATAACCTTTCTAGTTTCACGTCAAATTTATGGGAAAAATATTTATTATCGCCAAAAGTTAGCAGTCGATAATAGCTATACTTTGTTGTATGTGAAATTTTTGATCAAAAGTGCAGATTTTGATCATTCAAAAATAGAATTCCTAATATAAGATATAAGGATTTTCTTGTGTGAGGTGGTATGTGAGTAATCTTAACAATAGAATCGTCATTTTTAACATTTCTTTCGATAGTATGCTTTGAAACATTGAATTGTTTAGTTGTTCTCATATTAGCTAGGAATATCCTGAGTATCTCATATTACAACTTTCATGCCTTGTGGTTTCACAATCACCAAATCTAATCTTTACAGTTAAATAAATCATTATATCACGTGTTTTCCTATGAATACGATCTTACTTTATCACTGCATGCAGATTTTATTACCCAATATTTATTTTTGTATAATAAAACATGATTTAAAGACTAACCTCAATAAAATTTGACAACATTCAGTTTCATAAATCTTTTTTTGCATCGACTACATGCATGATCTAATAATGAATTTTCTACTAAACAGGTTTCACGCTAAGAGTAAAAAGTTCATGATAGAATTAAACACATGCGCTTATTAGTTTAGCAGACACCCCGCTATCTCATATTAAGAACCTATCCCAATAGGCGACTTTACTCTATATTTCTCAAGATTGCAAGTTATTGCAGCTCAATCATGGTTCTTTCTAAAATAAAAAGTCCCTCTAATAAAATGACACAAGTAAAACTTTAAGATTTTATAAACTTTTTTGTAAAAGTTAATTTATATTTTAATAATCAGGATTTTTTTTATCATCATAAAATGAGTTGGTAAATTATAAATTATACAATTTTTTTTATTCATATATGGATTTTTTTTAAGTTAAAGGATAGTACATTTGCTGTAAAAAAGCAGAAATAATAATATATAAAGGGGAAAGAAATATAATACCTTGAAAATATACAACTAAATTGGTGAAGATCCAGAATTGTCTATTTCGTAAGGTTTATGCTTATTTTATGCATAAATTATAAAAATATTATTGAAAATAAGAGATATATACTATTTCTATGACATTTCGAGCAATTAAATATAACATTAAAAACTCGATTAAAAAAATTTTTTTTTTGAGCTTATGTCCGCATTTTTATGTAGTTCCATCCACTGTGCGGCTGTACGTTG
>NW_017295687.1:34363-38438 GCF_001594075.2 Trachymyrmex cornetzi | reverse complement strand
CCGGCCACACAACCAATACCTGTGCCGATTCTGTGTGCGGTCGGCTTATTCTCGACGACACAGGCCTGGCAGTTGGCTGGGGCTCTGCAGTGTCTTGCAGTGTGCCCCTGCCATCCGCATTGGTAACAGCAGCCAGTCCTGTCAACTTGGCTGCTGCAGTCGGCCCTCACGTGGCCCAGCTCCAAGCATTTAACATATTGCAAAGGGCGGGCCAAGAGGAGGGTTACTCTAGAGAGCACCCACCTCACCCTTACCTTGCCCGCGTCCGTCAGCTTTTTCACCGCGGACACGGGACACTGGAGCCACGCTGACCCGAGGCTGTTACTGGCTATTCGAGTCACGGGGCCCATCTTCACCTCGTCGAGGGAACAGCCCCCCGGCGGCGACTATCGCTTCGGCCACGTCCCCGGAGGTGACGGAATCGTCAAGCCCGGTCAGCCTGAGCTGGGCCTTCTTGACGGGCCGGAAGACCCTCATCCCTTCTCGACCATGAAAGGCTTCCGCCATTTTGGCGGCCAAGGCATCCGCCTTGGCGCCGCCCTCCGGGCCCTTGATCTTTAGGACTAGGGCTCCCGTCACGGCCCATCTAGCTTGGAGCTTCTCAATCTGGAATTCCACCAGACTGACCTTCTGTCTGACGACAGCCATCGTCCCCCCCCCCCCCCCGGCGCGGTGAGCATCACTGCAACCGACTTAGCCGGGCACAGTCTGAAAGGCTGCCTCCCCCGGTTCGCCGTTCCGACTGTCTGCTTGCTCGCATCCTTCTTGGAAGGCGCAGACCGGCCAGATTCTCCCTTGGCAGCTAGAGGAGGGGGGGCGCTTGATGTCCCCTTTTCCCTTCGAGGGAGGGATTTTGATTCTTGTTGAGGAGAAGTCCTGCCTTTCCTCCTCCCGCCCACCACTGTAGCCCAGGCTTCAGCCGGGGGCGCCCTCTGCGCCGCACCGATCTCCATCCGGCCGGAGGGAGAGATTTCTCCTGAGGTCCCCTACTCATGGGGGCCTCTATAATAATCTAACCTTAACCCAACCATGGTTAGGTTATGGTTAGGTTATTATATACTCATTAAATGTAAATAAAAGTATAAAATAGTATTCAACATTGTATTATGTACAGTAGAAATAAAACGTTATTTTTAAAACTTTTTTTGTTAATAACTTTTAAACGAAGGACGAGTTGCAACCAACTAAAACCATCTTAAGGTTACTCAGGATCATAACAACATATGCCAAGATTAAAGTCATCCGAGCTGGGTCCCTTATTGTCGATATTTACCAAGTTACTATTACTTGGGTTGGAATAAGATCTTCAATAAGAATATCCTTGAAGAAAATTAAAAATACCTGTATCTAGATACTTTTAAGGTACATTTAAAATACCATACTATCTGTACCTAGATATTTTATTTTTCTAGTACCTGTACCTGTACATCAATATATTTTTTCCAGATTATCTGTACCTTTACTTAGGTACTGAAAATAGAGTACCTTGCACAACACTGAGCAGGCTATTGTTTTATTTAATTTTTAATATTTGAATAAGCGTCAAAATAAGAACGATGACTTATGTGTATAGTAATATTATTTTAATAATTTTTCAACTTTGATTCTTGAGGGAGTTCTTAAGAAAAAAATATTGAATAAAAGTATATCGGAAAAAAATATGCATTACATTGTGATAGGTATATTTTTAAATAATTGCCGAATTTCTTATTTTGTATTTTATAAATTAAAATGCTCTAAAGACATCATAAGATTTATTGTTTGAGAAAAAACAAAGATTCTGAACGCAAAAAGTGCAAGCTTCAACACAATTAAGTCTATAATTAAAAAAACAAAGAACAATTGATATTGATTCTTCTAATTGCAGTGCTTGAGGTAATAACCGAGCAGAGGGATGGAGATTTGGAAAATCTATACAAGATCTGTCGTGATGAATACGAAAAAATAAGATTACACAGTAAACACAATGAAAATGGTAAATATATTACAAACAAAAATAACCTAAATGTGGGCTAATGAGAGTCAGCGCGAGCGAAGGTGCGCAATAAATCTTCATAAATAAAATTTGTTACTTCATGTGATGTGTTGATCTCATCTTTATTTGAAATATTGACACTTGAACGTTTCGATTCTCTCTTTGGAATTTTCGTCATCTAATTTCTTAATCAAATTAAATTTCGCGATCGTCTGATGTAGAATCACTCACAGATTGCCAAAACTGTAGTGTTATCCACACGATCGCCAAATCTCATCATGAAACCTTGGATAATCTATTAATATTCACACTAAACTCACATAACATTTTATAATATAATGTGACTTTGTTCAAACTTCGTCCACTCTATCTGGAGTGACGAGTATGTCTACGAGTGTGACATACTCCAGATAGAGTGGACAAAGTTTGAACAAAGCCACATTGTATTATAAAATGTTATGTGTGAGTTTAGTGTGAATATTAATAGATTATCCAAGGTTTCATGATGAGATTTGGCGATCGTGTGGATAACACTACAGTTTTGGCAATCTGTGAGTGATTCTACATCAGACGATCGCGAAATTTAATTTGATTAAGAAATTAGATGACGAAAATTCCAAAGAGAGAATCGAAACGTTCAAGTGTCAATATTTCAAATAAAGATGAGATCAACACATCACATGAAGTAACAAATTTTATTTATGAAGATTTATTGCGCACCTTCGCTCGCGCTGACTCTCATTAGCCCAAATTTAGCTTATTTTTTGTTATTTTAAGAAGAGAGAGTCCTTATTTAACATATTTATTAATATTATATATTATATATTTATTACTTAAATCTTAAACATTTTATTCTTAATTACCTCGATTATGTCAATATATAATAATCCATTAATAATTCATTGATAATTATTATTTTAGTACAATTTATACAATAATTTTTCACCTTGCTTAGCGATGATTGAATGATAACAGTATTAATGTCTTGTCGAATACTTACTGCATTTTTTACAAAAACATGGATCTTTTAACAGAGGAATATACGAGGGTTGTTTAAAAAATTTTAAGCCTAACATAAGGTTGTTTTTTATAGCTGCACTCTCTGAACTGATACACGCGGTGCAATAAGTTGAAATGAAACAAACGTATATTTGTTTCACTTCAACTTATTGCACTGTGTGCATCAATTAGAGAGTGCAGCTATAAAAAACAGATCTATGGAAATAAGTATTTTTTCGGTCAAATTCAGTTTTATTTTTCAATATAGTCTTTTAAGTTTTTGACGCGCTTTTCTCAGCGATGTTCGCATTCTTTTAACCCATTCAAATAATAATTAGCGTCTTGCTCTGTAAAATAGGCTTCTACGGATGCAATGACCTACTTGTTCAGTGAAAATCTCTATCCTCCGAGCCAAACTTTGAGCTTAGAAAACAGAAAAAAGTCGCTGGGGACCAGATGTTGAATACGGTGGGTGGTCAATTCGAATCACAATTCGTGAATTTTTGCCATAGCGATCAAAATACGAGATTGTTATCTCGATGGAACAGCACTCTCTTCTTCTTCAAATGCGGCCGTTTTGTCGCAATTTCTGGCTTTAACTTGTCAATTAATGATACGTAGTATATACATACAGGGTGTTCCGAAAGTTTTTGCCAATCGCTTTTGTGTAGATAGAGCGGACTAAACTGAGTCGAAAAGTCCTCTACCATTTTGCAATTTTCGCAATAGTTAACAAGATATTAATTATTAAAAATTGCTAAATATTGATCTTGAATAATTTTCTACTCAAATACTATCAACTTTACAGAAAAACTACAAGAGACAAAAATCATTAATTTTCTTCTCATAGAACTCTAAAAATTTTTCAGAATTTTTTATCAACTTTTTAGTACTGCATTTTCTTATTTTTACCACAACATGAGAAAATACGGTATTATAAAATTCTGAAAAAATTTTCAGAACTTCATGAAAGGAAAATAAATGATTTTTGTCTCTTACAGCTTTTTTATAAAGTTTTTCTCTTTTACGTGAACTCATCGAATTTTTACAAGGTAATTTTGTGTGTGTGTATGTGTGTGTGTGTGTGTGTGTGTGTGTGTG
>NW_017295687.1:30244-34115 GCF_001594075.2 Trachymyrmex cornetzi | reverse complement strand
TATTTCTTATTATAATTCAAAAACTAATCTTCTGACAACATTTTGGCGAAGGAAAAATCGTCTTAGAATTAAGTCAGGAATATGACATTTTAAGGACACTATGTTCATTTTGAATCACCCTGTATATAATTAAAATTATAATAAAACGGCTCAAATGACAAAAATTCAATACATATACGACAGGAGCTACGAGCCAATATAATATATTTGTTACAATGTTCAAACTAATTGTAAACAAAACGTTTCGGCCTACCATGAGGTCATCTTCAAGTTGTTAAAACAAAATTAAAATATGTACGGACTTATAAGTCCAGATCTACTATAGGGTTTCAAACCTTAAGCCATAAGAAATGGGCGAATCACAATCGCTTATTCTTCTCGGATTCGACTGTAATTGGTCAATTTCTTACGGCTTAAAGCTTAAACCACCTATTGTAGATCCGGACTTATACAACGCAAATGTAGAAAAAAGATATTTCTGTTAATTACGGTATATACATGTATGTAATTCGGCGGTAACACATCGTAACAGCGTTGAACGTAATGTTCCAAAGAAGGTAACAACCGTTACTACCCTAGTAGCACAAAACATTGGCTATACATTGGCCAAGATTTCCCAATGTAATGCCAATATTGGCTATATAACAAATGTCAATGTATAGCCAATATTGCATATCAATCATTATCCAATATTGGCTCTACATTGGCGATACATTGGCCTATATTTCCCAATGCCAATATTAGCTATATAATAGATGCCAATGTATAGCCAATATTACATATCAGTCCTTACACAATATTGGCTATATAATAAATGTCAATGTACAGCCAATATTGCATATCAATCATTATCCAATATTGGCTCTATATTGGCGATACATTGGCCAATATTTCCTAATGCAATGCCAATATTGGCTATATAATAGATGCCAGTGTATAGCCAATATTGCATATCAGTCGTTACATAATATTGTCTTTATTTGTTATTTATTTAATATTTATTTATTTATTTGATATATATTGATCTTTATTATTGGATATATATTGTGGATAGATATGTTTATATCATATATAGATATCATATATAGTGGATAGATTGTTTATATCATATATGTACAATTAAGTAACACATTTATTAATCGAAGAAATGGTGCAGTACATAACTCAGAAGACTCATAGTCCAAAGGTCCCAGGTTCGAATCCCGTAGGTAAGTGAATTTTTACTCAATTATTTCTAATATTGATTATACATTATTTCAGGAATATTAGCAAATATTGAAAAACCATGTATAGCCAATGTAAAACATTGGGTAAGAATTCAATCCCCAATATTGGCTAAATATGACTAAGCGTCTACTTTACAATATTGAACCAATATTGGAGATTAAATTTTTGCCCAATATTGGCGAAATATTGGAAAAACAATGTATAGCCAATGTAAAACATTGGGTAAAAATTGAATCCCCAATATTGGTCCAATATTTTTGAAACAATATAGGTCCAATATTGTTGAACCAATATTGGCTAAATATGACTAGGCGTCTACTTTACAATATGGACCAATATTGGAGATTAAATTTTTGCCCAATATTGGCGAAATATTGGAAAAACAATGTATAGCCAATGTAAAACATTTGGTAAAAATTGAATCCCCAATATTGGCTAGATATGACTAGGTGTCTACTTTACAATATTGGACCAATATTGGTTATCCAATATTTTAATATTGGCTGTACATTCGATTCCCAATTGCGCCAATAATTTGTACTACTAGGGTAGTAATGCCATGCAATCGACTTTCTTTTTTCTTTCTATTATATTCTATTCATAGACTCATGACTAATTGTATTATTTTTTTGACGAATTTAATTTTAATTTCTAAACCGTCTGTGTAATATTATCTTTCGATTACAATAGTTAAACTGTAACGGGACAAATTTCTAATGTATCTTCCGAAAGTCGATTGCATGGCATTACTAGTATGATTGTCACCTTCTTTGAAATGTTCAACGCTGTTACGATGTGTTGCCGCCGAATTACATTGTATACACCGTAATTAACAGAAATATCTTCTTTCTACATTTGCGTTGTATAATAAGTCCGTACATATTTTAATTTTGTTTTAACAACTTGAAGATGACCTCATGGTAGTAGAGCTCTAGATTTATAAGAGTAGCGCATTCGTTTGTGGCATTTTCGCCCTTCTTTTTTTCGACCGCCATTTTAGACCTATGTTCGTGACAGCTTTAGTAACAGCTACACGGAGAGAAATCTGTTATGATTTTAGCACGGACAGTCGATACTACTATCGCGTGGTCTATTTCAATGCGCTAATAGCGCCATCGTTCAATCTGTTTATGCATGAAGTCATGCAATCATGGCACGAGAAATCTCTATGAAAAAAAAAGAATGAGATGCGCGCTATGGTCGTACCAGCTTTTTACGATAGCCGCACGAGCACAGTACGCATAAAGCACTCTACTTCACCGCGAAATTCGCTTGAAACCCGTACGATTTTGGCATGGCTTATTGGTTTGACAGTCAAATTTCTAAACCACGCCTTCTATGATGCATTGTATGTTAAAAATTAAACATTTATGTGAAAAATATTGCAGTAGTAGTAAATGAATTAATGCAAGTATTTGACGATTTATTTAAATTATATAATAGAATTTGTTTCCTGAATAATTTTTTAATTATTACATTCTTACAGAAGATTACAAAGACCCTGGTGGAAAAACTTTGCTGAAATTTGTGTGACATTTCGCCGAAATTGTTGTAAGTTTTGAAACACATTTCAGTGAAATTTCAAATACGTAATCTCAAAAATACATATAATGTAATATGATAAATACTTATAATGTAATATGATAAAGTAATAATAGAAATAAAAACAAATAAGTTACACAGTTTATATATAAATAAATTTCATTATTAACAGACTGTGTAACTTATTCGTTTTTATTTCTATTATTACTTTATCATATTGCATTATAAGTATTACATTATACGTATTTTTGAAATTACGTATTTAAAATTTCACTGAAATTGGCGGGCAGTTTGCGCTACTCTTGTAAATCTAGAGCTTTACGTGGTAGGTCGAAACATTTTGTTTAGGGTAAGTTCGGGTGAGATGGGACACTTCAATTTTCAGCTGCTTTAACGTGCGCATTCCCGCTAATAACTGCATAGGATATTAAAGTTTTATACATTAATGAAAATTCATCCACTCCCGTCGTCAATTTTCTATTGTGTTCAAAATTATTAAGAGTTATTTTTTGGTCGGGTGAGATGGGACAGGCATAAATTTTTGTAATTATTTTTTGGAAAGTCCTTCAAGCCAAGTGGTTAATATATTTAGTTTCCATACGAAAGGATCGAAGCATTTGGACCTCGGAGAAGGTATGTATATGACTATTGCGCTCAGTTCATGCTCAGGTTACGCACAAGTTGATGTCCCATCTCACCCGCCATATTCGGGTGAGATGGGACATTTTTTGGCGGGGGAGTTGGGACAGTGCCAAGTTCATTGGAAACGATTTTTTCGACTATTTATAATGATTATATCATCAAATTGTACATTTTAACCCTATTTGAAAGTGAATAAGACACATTCGATATACTATATTGAGAGAAATATGAAGAAATCATTTTTCTAATGATAGTAGTAGTAATAGTAATGAATTAACCAGTATTTCTTTACTACTTGTACACGTATGGGTAGGAATGGTGTCCCTCGACATTCGACGCGCGACACTACACATTTTTTCCGTGTACCGAAGGTAGCACGAACGTGTTACTGGGAGCGCGGAACTTGTGTGCCAGATATTTGTTTACCTACATTTGTTACATTCCTCGCTTCAATAACATA
>NW_017295687.1:26525-30068 GCF_001594075.2 Trachymyrmex cornetzi | reverse complement strand
CCGCCGTGTCCCATCTCACCCGACAATTTTTCATTTTTTTTCAAATGTACTTTGACGGATGAAAAACAGCGAAAAATATTTCATAAATCGTGTAATCCTATAGTTTAGATATGAAATAAACATAATATACACTATATATTTATGATAGTTTAGCGTGTGCGGTATGAGAAATGATTTTCCAAAAAGTGTCCCATCTCACCCGAACTTACCCTATAATTAGTTTGAACGTTGTAACAAATATATGATATTGGCTCGTAGCTCCAGTTGTATATGTATTGAATATATATATATATATATTTATTTATTTACGTTGTTATATTTATTTTATTTATTTTAATAAATATATATATATATTTATTTACGTTGTTATATTTATTTTACCTTTTTCAAGATAGTCAATGAACACTATTCCATGACTATCCCAAAAAACAGTCGTCCACCTTCCCGGCCGATGAAACTGTCTTCGTCTTCTTCGGTGCAGGTTCACCGAAGCAATCTACTGTTTTGACTGTTCCTTCATCTCAAAATTGAAGTAGTGGATCCAAAGTTTCATCAACAGTTATTAATTCATGCAAAAAATCCGATTTATTTCGCTTAAACCACTCGAACAGAGTCTTGGAAATGTTCATTCAAATGCGTTTTTGGTCTACAGTGAGCAAGCGCATCGCCCAATGCGCTGTTAGTTTACGCATGCTTAATTCTTCAGTCAATATATGGAACACGTTCTTTCGATATATCCATAGCCTCTGCTATCTCTCTAACCTTAATTCGAGGGTTGTCTAATACCATTTAGTGAACTTTTCGATGATATCGGTAGTGATTGCAATTGTTAACCGTTTTGAACGCTCATCATTATCCAAGCTGGTACGATCATGTTTAAATTCAGCTACCCATCTTTTCACGGTGGTAGAGTAGAGTCTCCGTAAACAGCGTCCAACTCGGCTTTAATTTGTGCAGGCATATTGCCTTTCAAATGCAAGAACTTAAACACGGCACGTACGATATTCGATTTTTTCCATTTTTATAAAAACACTGACATCGATTGGCACAAATAACTGTCAAGCAACAACTGAGCATCCAAAATAGCTACAATTTTCACAGGTATCTTTCAAAGCATGTATGATTGCAGTACCAGAATGGTTTTGACAAATAATGTCATCTTCATGTTGGGACTCAAAACTTTTCAAACGACCTACATAGATTCTTTAAAATGTGAAATCAGGCATTAAGTTCCTTACGTATTACAATATAACATAAAGTTAATCATTCAAGAAGCATAAAAATACAAAGCAAGATCATTCATATAAAAATATAAGAAACAAATTTTTCAATTATTACTAATAATTACTTTTAATAAACGATTTTTTATAGAGTTGGATACATTAACTGATTCTAAACAGAAATGTAAAACTCACGATATAAATACATCCATAAATAAAATAGTATTAAAAAAATCAACATGGCAGCAGCAAAGAATATTATTTTTACGAGCTCTAATCTGCATGAAGCGAGATACTGTGAGTAGAAACTTTTGAAAGTAATATTCTAACAATGTGCTTGGAAAATCAAAATGTTATCATTTCTATATTGATCTTATAGATATTAACACAATTAAGATTGGCGACACACGTCGTAGTCGGGCTGTTATTAGGAACAGTTTTTTATAATTTCGGTGATAATGCGGAAAATGTGGGCAGCAATACCGCTTGCTTATTTTTTTTTCTGTTATTTTTATTTTTCGCAAGTGCCATGCCGGCAGTACAAATGTGTAAGTGATACAGATTCTTCTTCTAGGTATGAACGTAATGTCACTGTAGTATAAGTAAGAACAGTAGATCGGGCTATAAGAGCACACAGCGCGGAAATTGCGCAAATTTCAATATAATAATTGACCGATAATGTCTACATGAAAAGGATTACTTGTCTGACTCCCGTTGGGATAACATATGTTATAATTTTATAATATATAGTATAATGTAAAACTAAGTCTTATATTTCTTGTTATCGTTCCTTTGTACAACTTGATTTCGTACATTTGAAATAACGAATTGTAATCTTTGGAGAATGAGATCAGTCACTTGGCTTTTTAACGAAGAGACAAATTACGGCTATTCCCAACCAGAAAGTAGGGAAATGCTCATCCTTAGTCTTACATAAATTTGAATTTCAACGTTGTCACAAGATTATTGTCAAGACATCTACAATAGTGTCTATGGATTCGCTGATGATAGTTTGAAGAAAACCGAAACGTTCAAATAAGATAGTACAGACACCTATTGGGGAAGATCCCGTTTGCCTACAATCCCGATTGCACACACCACTCGTATCAGTTGATGCCTAGTAATTTTTCACTGCTTTACCAATGAGAATATTTTATTTTTAAATTGGCCAATTAACGACACATGTGTACAATATGCAATGTGTGCAATCGGAGCCTTCCCCACCTATTATATATTTATATTTTATATAGACATTATTGGTCAATTATATTGAAATTTGCGCACCAATTTCTGCACTGTGTCAATGCTCTTATAGCTCAATATATTTGATTATATTTTTTTAATCTCGAGAGCCCGATTAACATTTAAAATTTTATATAAGAAAACAGCAGGCTTATTTTGTCGGCACCTTTGACTTGACTGCTAAATGACCGCCATGTTGCCAGTTGTACGTGAGCACCTATAAGATTAAAGTTGCTTCCCTAAATTATAGTATTTAAATAGAGGAAACTAATTGATGCGCCATGTTATTAGTTGTACGCAGAACGATTATGCGCAAAGAATGATCATTAGCATCATTTTTGGCTGAGTGAATCTACTGTTCTTATCTATATTGTGACCCCGATAAGATATTATTAAAGACGGTCAACGTTTATGGAAGTTCGCGTGCCTGTTAAAATTTAAGTGATTAAAGTAAGAAACTAATAATACGATATATTTCATAATTTATTAGTTTCGTAGACATGTACACATATGTTTAAAACTTAATAATACTTTATTTTTATTTAAAACTGTGATTTTCCGAGTTTGATTATCAATAGAGACGATAACTGCAAAGAAAAAATTGTAATTTTTCGGCAATATATAAGATATAGCATTAAAAGTATGCATACTTATTTATACAGCATTTATATAATAAAAAAAATCACGAATAGAGGAAAGTCACCGATACCGACATACACTTTGTTTTTAGACAATATTTCTTAAACAAAAGGTAAAAATACAACTTTAAAAACATATATACAAAGTAAAAAGTATTTTTTATTAGATAGTATAAGCAATTTTTATAATACTGTTTACAATTTTGCAACAATTAAGTTTTTCATAAGTTATGCAAAAATGAGCGTCTGACAAAATGGGCTCTAAAACTGACACAGTAGGCAGTAATGCTACGTATTCCTATTCTTTTTCTTTTACAGGAATTATCTGTATAAAATATCTATAAGTGAATGTATTGTATATAAGATTTTTCAGAATCATTTTACTTCGTTATAAAACATTTTTATTAAATTATATGCATATTTACTTTATGCTGTTCTACAAG
>NW_017295687.1:25580-26174 GCF_001594075.2 Trachymyrmex cornetzi | reverse complement strand
AAAAAAAAAAAAAAGCCACAAACCTACGAATTATGAATTTGTACTTCTTTAATTAGCTAAACAGATCATGATTTTATTAGTATTGTTACGACGCGAGGTGTAACGATTTTAAATTTCTCAAGACGCAGTGATTCTCGGTTTATCAAACCGGTCAATACGGATTCGCTGTTACCGATTATGTTACGCAATTAATTCTGACGCGTCCCGCCACCGTCACCAATTACTTAAGAGAACGATATTAATATTTTAAATATCCCTGCGCGTTATATTTTGGTGCCGCGTTGCTGCTGGATACGGAGTGGAGAGCGAAAAGCAATCCAGTGCGGCGGCGGATAGGATATAAAATTGGGGGAGTGGTGGAATGTTTATTAGAATGGAGGAGGTATGATCAAAATATGCGCGCATCTCAGGCCGAGCGGCAACCCTTGAGAGCGCTAGCACTGGCGTATCGCATGCTACAGGAATCAATTAAAGCTTGATCTAATTTAATTAAAGTTACTCATTAATATGAAAATTCCTTGATTATTGACTCGTATGAATAAATCAAAATGTGTCTCAATGCCAAATCGAATCTAAACACTAGGTATAGTTGTG
>NW_017295687.1:23704-25497 GCF_001594075.2 Trachymyrmex cornetzi | reverse complement strand
GTCTTTTGTTTAAGATTATCTCTTCATCAAGGATTTCTATATCATCCCATTTAAATTCATGCGAATGGTCCAATCTATGTTCTGTGATTACAGATTTCTGTTGTGTGTTCCAATTTATGTGATTTTTATGTTCAGAGATTCTAGTTTTTAAAGTTCTACCCGTTTGACCAACGTACGTAGCATTGCAATCCTCACAAGATATCTTATATACCACGTTACTATGTAACATTTTGTTAATTTTATCCTTTTGTACTTTAATAATGCCATTTAACTTATTCATGCCTTTGTAAGCTATTTTAATGTCCTTGTACTTGTTAAATTGATTTTTTATTTTATTAGCTATACTCGATGTAAATGGTATCGTGAAATAATTATTATTTCTGTCATTCGTGCTGTTATTCACTTGTTCGTCATCATTATTGTTATTGCTATGATTAACTTTATCCAATTTCTTATATATTCTTTTTCTCATTGTGTTGATGATTAGTTGTAATGGATATCCGTTCAAAAGTAAAATTTTTATAATCTTATCTAAATTATTTTTGTGAAAACTAGGATGAGATAACATCAATACTCTATCGATTAAATTATAAATCACACCTATTTTATGTGTTAGAGGATGTTGTGAAAAATAACTAAGATATCTACCCGACGAAGTTGGTTTTTGATACCAATCATAAATGATCTCATTATTATTATTTTTTATTAAAGTTACGTCCAGAAAATTTAATTTATCTTTACCCTCCTCTAACGTAAATTGTAAACGATTATGGTAATTATTAAACTCATTTAAAATGTTCTTTATGTTGTTTTGGTTGGTCGCTAGTGCTATATCGTCAACATACCTCATATAAAAACTGGGTTTTAACGTCAAACTATTAAGACATTTACATTCTAAGTCTTGCAATACTAGATTAGTTTGACGTTAAAACCCAGTTTTTATATGAGGTATGTTGACGACATAGCACTAGCGACCAACCAAAACAACATAAAGAACATTTTAAATGAGTTTAATAATTACCATAATCGTTTACAATTTACGTTAGAGGAGGGTAAAGATAAATTAAATTTTCTGGACGTAACTTTAATAAAAAATAATAATAATGAGATCATTTATGATTGGTATCAAAAACCAACTTCGTCGGGTAGATATCTTAGTTATTTTTCACAACATCCTCTAACACATAAAATAGGTGTGATTTATAATTTAATCGATAGAGTATTGATGTTATCTCATCCTAGTTTTCACAAAAATAATTTAGATAAGATTATAAAAATTTTACTTTTGAACGGATATCCATTACAACTAATCATCAACACAATGAGAAAAAGAATATATAAGAAATTGGATAAAGTTAATCATAGCAATAACAATAATGATGACGAACAAGTGAATAACAGCACGAATGACAGAAATAATAATTATTTCACGATACCATTTACATCGAGTATAGCTAATAAAATAAAAAATCAATTTAACAAGTACAAGGACATTAAAATAGCTTACAAAGGCATGAATAAGTTAAATGGCATTATTAAAGTACAAAAGGATAAAATTAACAAAATGTTACATAGTAACGTGGTATATAAGATATCTTGTGAGGATTGCAATGCTACGTACGTTGGTCAAACGGGTAGAACTTTAAAAACTAGAATCTCTGAACATAAAAATCACATAAATTGGAACACACAACAGAAATCTGTAATCACAGAACATAGATTGGACCATTCGCATGAATTTAAATGGGATGATATAGAAATCCTTGATGAAGAGATAATCTTAAACAAAAGAC
>NW_017295687.1:22743-23346 GCF_001594075.2 Trachymyrmex cornetzi | reverse complement strand
TAAACCATCACTGGTAAATAACTTTTGATAATGTAGTGTTCTAGGGAGCACATTGATGTAACGTAGTAACTAAGAAATATTGATAAGGATCCGATACAAGGATCGAAACATATATTTTAACACAATAAAGAATTTGACACACAACTATACCTAGTGTTTAGACTCGATTTGGCATTGAGACACATTTTGATTTACTCATTAATATTCTTTCAACTAGAACTCAAAGTTTTCTCTATATGAGTGCGTCATGATAATTTATTCAATTGAGTAATTTAAGAATTTTATTGAACTCGCCAACAGGCTTAATACTCTAAATATAAATGAGACTTTAATATCGAATTTTAGAAAGTATCAAAATACTTATTATTGTGTCCAGCAATTGAGCCGTTTCATCACTTCATATCTTTAAGTGATAGGATACGAAGGAAGATTAAGGAGGATTAAGGAGAACGAAATATAACTCTAAATAAGTACTAATATTTTTATTTATTACAAACCCGGTTTTTACACGTTTTAATACAGTCTGTAAAGTAAGAGCGTGTACGGCATAAATGGCAGTTGGCTTCAAATATCGTCCTAGTTTTTGTGTGAGTCGATAGATGG
>NW_017295687.1:14161-22588 GCF_001594075.2 Trachymyrmex cornetzi | reverse complement strand
CTGCTAAATACATGGGAAAGTCAAAATCGTTCGTCGCTAAGTGGGTTCAGCAATATAAGAAGACAAAAAATGTCGATGACTTGCCAGAACGTGGCTCGAAAGTGACGCCGAACATGGAAAAAAAAATTGTGAATTTGTTTAAGCGGAACCCGACTTTAACATTGCGACAATGAGCAGCAAAATTAAAACAGAAGGGTATAGAAATATCACATACAACTATTCGAACTCATCTCCTTACGCATAACATCAAATATCGAACCACAATGAAGAAACCACTGTTAGGCGAAAAACATGTGATGAAAAGACTCGCTTGGGCTAAGAATTTGGACCGAGATTGGAACAACGTGATTTTTACGGACGAAGCTTCTGTTTGGGGATACATTACCATCCGACGTTCCTGGTCAACCTTGACCAATAGATTAATACAACGGACCGTTAAACACCCTGTACAAGTTCATCTTTGGGGCTGCTTTTCAAAACAGGGTTTTGGAGCATTACATCTGTTTACATACAATTTAAATACTCCGAAAATGCTTAAAATTTATGAAAAGTATTTGTTGCCGACTGCTGAACGATGTTTCATAAAAAAAACGAGGACTGGATCTTACAGGAAGACAACGACCTAAAACACCGGAGCAAGCTTTGCACCGAGTAGAAAGAGCGGTCTGGCATCGTCACACTTGATTGGCCATCGCAATCGCCAGATGCAAATCCCATTGAAAATGTGTGGGCATATCTCAAGCACAAGCTTCGAGGAAAAAGAGTATGCACTTTGAAACAGTTAACACGACAAATTCGTCTCATTTGGAGGTTTTTACCGAACGAATACGCAGTCAACTTAGTGGAAAGTATGCCTCGGAGATGTCAGGCAATTATCAATGCCGGTGGTGACTCATTATTAATGGTATAGCATTTTTCTTTTCATGGAGTACAACAAATCTATGTACTTAAAAATCATAAAAAATAAATTTTTCTACACATTAACCTGTACACGCTCTTATTTTACAGACTGTATTTAGTGTCCCGACATATTTGAGACGACAAGTGGAGGGGCGGCGAGGTGGCGCCTTTTTGACGGGAGCCTGTCGGGAGATGTTCGTGGGCTGCGTGCTTCGTCTGGCAGGGGCGGTCGCGTCGGCTTTGGTGCCCCGTTTTTTGACGGGCGGCGGTATGCGGGGTTTCCCCGCTACGCCCAGCGATTCGTTGCGCCCTTGGTAACTTTCCGGCTCAATAGGGATCGCGGGGGCCGGAGCGTCCGGCGGAAATACTGACGAGTCGAATTCCCGGGCGACCTTGAACTCTTTAAACATTCACTGGATTTGTATCAGAGTTGGACACATTTACGAATAAAGAATAACGAATAAAGAATAAAATCTTATTCATAAATAAAAAATAATTTTTTATTCGAATATAAATTTATTTTGTATATCTAAAATTGTATTCGAATAATATAAATTTATTTTGTATATCTAAAATTGTATTCGAATAATATTTATATTCGTATATGTGGAAATAATGTATTCGAATTAAAGATATATTCGAATAAAATTTATTCGAATATACAATGTATTCGAATAAATAATATATAATTCAACATACATATATAGATCACATTTAATATGTGTGTATTGTAAAGTATAATGTAGAACAACTTTTTTTATTAAACTTTATTTTACACTAAACGTAGTCCAAAGTGATAACGAAGGTATGAAGCGTGGTGAAACTTATAGCGTACAATTAGTAACTAACAATGAGTGGATATTATTTGGAACACGTGGATCTTTATTTTTATACAGTGACCTCGTGACAGACTCGTGAAAGGCTCGTGTTTTAGGAACAATATAATACAAAATAGAACAATACGAATAACAAATAATGCCAATAACGAATGATGCAAGTAACGAATAATGCGAATGAAGAATAATACGAATAACGAATAAACATCAATAATACAATGGCGAATAATATGAATAATGAATAATATAAATAATAAATAATGCAAATAATAAATAAAATTCTATTTGAATAATATTCTAAATAAAAAATTATTCGAATAGTGCCCAACTCTGATTTGTATCCGTCTTCCCGCGCGATTTCCTCTTTTTGTAATTCTACGAAAAAGAATTTTTATGTAACGCGGTGGTTTAACCAATATTAAAGGATGAAGAAATTCATTATAGATAAGTAGTGACAAATAAGGAGGAATTGAGCAGCTCCTACAAGCGCAGTCAATTCTACGGACAGGGACGAACTGCGCTGCTCCTACAAGCGCAGTCAGTTCGAGGGAAGGATAGGCTTAGGCCCAGTTTCACAACTCACGGTTAACTCTTAACCGAGGTTCAACTTATTTCTCATCTTTTCCCAATTCTAGAATTGAAAAGAGATAATGAATAAATTGAACCTCGGTTAAGAGTTAACCATCAGTTGTGAAACTGGGCCTAAGCAGCTCCTACAAGCGCAGTTAGCCCGGAAGGGGGAAACTGAACAGTTGTTCGATTAATTAATAATATTAAAAGACGAAGAAATTTTATTGTAAATAATTAGTGACAAATAAGGAAGAATTGAGCAGCTCCTACAAGCGCAGTCAATTCTGCGGAAAGAGACGAACTGCGCCGCTCCTACAAGCGCAGTCAGTTGAGGGGAGGATAAGCTAAGCAGCTCTTACAACGCAGTTAGCCTGGGAGAGAGGGGAAAGCTGAGCAGCTCCTACAAGCGCAGTCAGTCAGGGAACAAGGAGAAAAACAGAACATTTGGTTGATTAATAATTAATATTTAAAAAAAAATGAAAAATTTATTGTAGATAATTAGTAGTAAATAAGGAAGAATTGAGCACCTCCTACAAGCGCAGTTAATTTAGAGGAGAGGGGGATGAACTGAGCAGCTCCTACAAGCGCAGTCAGCTTGAGGGGTACAGGGGATGCGAACCCATTGAACTATACCATGCGTACTTTGATTCTGCAGTTTATTGAGATATTCTAACAAGGATCCAATATCCTGCCTTCTTTTCGTCATAACAGACTGAAGAATAATAATGACGTTGGGCTCGGTTTTCGCCCTGTTTATATAGGCGCCGTTCGATGGCACCCGCGAGTCGGGAGGCAAGGGGAGCGCAATTTTCCCGGAATTGGGCGTATGTGACTAAAACGAAAAATAGGCTTTTCTTCCCGAAATATTATTCGTGCCGGTTTAAAACTGGGCATAGTTTACGCGGATTTAATTTAAAATTAAGAAATGGGATTCTTTCCGCGTTAATTAGCAGAATTTTTAAATAATTAACAAATTAAATTTAGGGCCTTTTTCCGCGATCCGCGCTAGTCTCTCTCCGTGGTCCGCGCTGCTCCCTCCCGACTCCTGGCCGGTACTCGCTAACGCGACTAATTGACATTATTTATTCGTTTTTGGATTAATTCAAGCGGTCGTGGCGACCCAAAGGCGACAAATTAACTAAATAAACATATTAACGCAATGAAAATTAATCCTATTCTTAGTCAGAGCGGCTGAAATCCCATCGCGAGTCCGGGACGACGAGCGACACGCGCACCGCGAGCCGTGATTGGTGCGCAATAACTTATTCCTATTTCGGAGGATTGTAGTCGCTAAAGCGTTTAGAGCAGGCTAATTCTCTCTAAATACGCGTAGGATGGCAATGACATAACTGTCATACGAAAATGAATTCTTTACTCCACGCGGAGTTAATTGACTTAGCATTTTGTCGCAACGGAATAGCACGCCCTATGCGTGCTCTGATTGGCTCTCGCGGTACGCGCGCCACGTGTCATCGGCATGACTGAATAGCGCGTCGCCGGGTAAGATTTCCGTTACGAATTTCGCAATTTTAATAAAAGATTGTAGATAGACAATGTAAGAACGAAATTAATTTAGCGCAAAATAAAAAGATTAAATAACAAAAATATTCGTGAAAATAAAACAGAATTATGTTTTGAAGAGGGACCGGACGTAACAGTATTAATGAAGTGCAATAGTTAGTTTCCGAAAAATAAGGGGGTGTCACTTTAGGAGACCTATGTTAGTATCGGCGACTTTCCTCTAATATTTTATCGAAATATTTATATTAATAATCATAAATTTTTATTAATTGTCAGTAACGTTATCGTTCTTCAATTATCGAGCCTCCTAGGCCCCATTAATAGTCATGAAAATTTGCCCGGGGCCGATAGTTTTAATAGTATCTCATCGATGATTTGTGGTAATGTATGATTTATGTGATTCTATATTGGTAATAATTAAATTATTACTATCTGTAATCTTTTTGATATAATTTTAAAAAATTGATAAAATCTCTTTGATAATATTCTTAATACACCATGTTTAAAAAATTGTAATAAATTTTTAATAATTTAAGTGATTAAAGTAAGAAACTAATAATACGATATTAAATAATATGAGGTCAAAAACGTGGTGAGAATGTATAAACAAATTAAACGAACGCCGATTCTAAATGGCTTAAATACTATATATATTTTCTTTAATCATTTACAATAATAGACGTTTCGGTCCTAAATTGGACCTTCTTCAGTATTACATTAGATTAAATAATAGAAAGATACAAAAAATTTTTTCCCTTTAAGATACATATACTGAGATAAAAATATAATATGATTCAATATAATTTATTATATACTTAAAATTACGAACAAATTCGGTCGTTATTCATCTTCATTCAGTCATACTAGTCTTTATGAGCAACATATCATGACCATGTAGTAAATTGTCAAGCGAATTCCATGATAAGCAAAACAAATTTCCAATAGCCAGCATTATTTCTTCTGACATCAAGTTACCCAGAAGTACCAATTTCTGTGTATGTCAAAAGTTAAAAATGCATTCCAAATTTAAGACAATAGAAGTGATACAATTATTACACATAATTTAGAGATTAAGACAATAGATGTGATAAAAGTTGTTCGATGCGATACAGATCGAGAACGTATTAGCTGTACGATATTAATTTCATAATTTATCAGTTTCGTAGACATGTACATATATGTTTAAAACTTAATAATATTTTATTTTTATTTAAAACTGTGAAGAATTAAGAATTTCAAAAAATAATTATATCATCGTGTGTGTGGGAGAAAATATTATATACAGTATACGGACATATTTTATATATAATTATATATAATTGTATTTAAAATACGTTTATTTTTTATATAATTATACAGGGTGTCCCCAACATACGGCCCCACTCGTCTTGAACAGATAGAGCGGACTAAACTGAGCCGAAAACTCCTCTATCATTTTGCAATTTTCGCAATAGTTAACAAGATATTAATTACTAAAAATTGAAAAATATTGGTCTTGAATAATTTTTTACTCAAATACTATCAACTTTACAGAAAAACTGCAAAAGACAAAAATAATTTATTTTCTTCTCATAAAGTTCTGAGAATTTTTTCAGAATTTATTGTTAACTTTTCAGTACTGCATTTTCTTATTTTTACCACACAACGTGAGAAAATACGATATTAAAAAATTCTGAAAAAATTCCCAGAACTTTATGAGAAGAAAATAAATTATTTTTGTCTCTTGCAGTTTTTCTGTAAAGTTGATAGTATTTAAGTAAAAAATTATTCAACAATATTTTGCAATTTTTAGTAATTAATATCTTGTTATTGCGAAAATTGCAAAATGTTAGAGGACTTTTCGACTCAGTTCAGTCCGCTCTACCTGCTCAAGACGAGTGGGGCCGTATGTTGAGGACACCCTATATATAATTTTATACAATTTTATATAATTATATACAATTATTATATTAAATTTATATACGAAACATTTTTTTCGAGCTGTTATGTAATTGTATCTGATTGTAGTTCCTACGGAAGCGGCAGTATTTCTGCAGGAACATTTAAATAATTGGTATTCATTAAAAGCCTATTACAGCGTAAAAGTATTAACGGATCTCCCGATTCAGGTATATTTCAATGCAGCGTTATAATTTTGTTACTAATTGTTTCTTTCGGAGTTGAAATTCTACCTAAATGTAATATTGTAAATAAATACATTATCAATGGTTTTAAAATCAATTACAAATTTATTTAATTTCTAGATACTTTGCGTCTCACCTTTTCTGTTTATATCATACTATATGACAGGACAGCCAATGGAATATGATAGATTTCTACAAACATGGAGCGTTTGTCTGTTAATTACGATTATCGGACAAACGTTTGGGATACTTACAGGCACAGCTTTTGACACTGAGGTATTTCAACAACATATCTTTTATTTTAATAGATATTTACATTATTAGAAAAGCTATAATAATTCAATATTAAATATCATTATTATAATTATATATAAAAAATATAATAGTTATAATTATTTGTAATAGCAACAAGTCAATAAATTATTAAACGATTTATTTATAATAATAAATTTTCCAGTGTATTAATCAGCTTGTATCGTACAAATTTCAATTTAATTGTTATTTTAATATGAGAAAGTAATGATTACATATAATTTCTTTTAGTTAGGGATATTTTTAATACCGGCAATCAGTATACCATTACTGCTGTTCTCCGGATTTTTCTTAAAATTAAGTGAAATGTCGATATATCTGCAACCTTTAAGCTTTGTGAGTTTCTTCAGGTAAGGACAATTTTATACTATATATCAATTAAAAACTTTTAGCATTTAGGGAAGACGGAGCTGGTTATCGTACGTGGTTGATTGTCAAAATGCTTATAAACAGGACATGATAGAAAAATCTCTTTTTTTTTATTATAGATTGCTGATGTAATATTAATTTGTTGTGTAAATTGATTTGTACCACAAGCATTGTATATATTATTTATAATGATTTATAAGAAAATGATGTTGATGAGTAAATTTTTCTTATTACCTATTTTGTTGTCTGACAAGTCTTTGGCATTATTAATCGCGATATCCCCGTATTCATAGGAAAATACATGCTTAGAAGATGTTTGCTACAATTAATTAATCATTATCCTGACAAAGTTTGTGAACATAATCTCTTCTATTAAAAATGGCTGTGTGGGGTATATTGACTAAAATGAGACCAGATTAGGTGACAATTAATTTTAATATTTTCAGAAAACACGTTTTAAAAGAATATACTTACAAATATATTATATTACATATAGATATAATGTTTTTTCATTTTTCATATAGAAACTACGGTACAAAAACATATTACGTATTGTTATGATTAAAATAACTACTATTTATTTGTATTAATACCATAATTACTATTATTTTTCAAAATATAGAACTGATATTAAAATAAAAATTGTATTTTTTATATGTGTTGTCCATAACAAATAATATGCTACTGCCATTCCTAGAACGTATGACAATCAACTCGGAACACGGGGTTAATTGTTAAATTTTCGCAGCTTTATTTAAAATTAAATAATTTATTTTTACGATATGATGAATTCACGAGTAATATATTTTTTAATTCCTAAACGATGTAGGTATATTATAACATATATTGTATAATATTTCAAAAGGCAGGCATCTACTTTTTTCTAAAAGTCACTAATTAAAAACTGTGACAACCGGCTCCGGTCTCCTCTAAATTTATTATTACTTAGACATAATTTTTTCCATGCGAACCATTTTTTAATTTATGATAACTTATCAAGAGTTGTTTCTGCTTATGTATAATATTAGGTGTTAAACTTAATTCCTGCCGTTTTTCGTCTCCAAAATTGATTTGTTTCGAAAGGAAAAGATGAATGAATACCTTAAACAAAATAATTTCCTCCATTTTTTCTACTTTATTACTAATTAATAATACTTTATTAATAGAGAAAAGACCCCTATTATGAGATACCGAATTCATTTTGGATAAATGCTAGAAGTCTATGGGTAGAACTTAAAAAAATAATAGGTCATTTTGAAGGGAATTTAATAAGCTTTAAGATAACGTTATATAAAATTTAATTAAAATTCAATTTTTTTTTCAAATTAGCGAAATGTAAAAAGTGAGCAAATCACAAATTCAAAAAATTGTGCTCCTAATATGAGATGCTCCGAGAAATCGATAGTAAAACGCAAGATATATCAATATTGCAACTAAAAAACTTTATTTCATGTTTCTAAAATGCAAACAAACACAGCCAGGGTGCGTGAAAAATAAGCATACGATCGATTATACTCAGAACTCGTCTTCAGTTATAGTTATATATCAGTCGTCATAGTTGGAATTAAGCATCGCAGAAATAGACACTCGACTCATTCCGGTTGTCCTTTTTATTATAGTACAATAACTTTTACTCTTTACACTGAAAAAAATGTTATTCGTAATATCAATGAATGACGTTTACTGACTTTAAATTCATTGATATAATGAACTTTTAATAGATATTATGAATATTTTATTGAGTATTTTTTATTAGCTAATAACTGGATTTATTAATATAACAAATCACTGTTTAT
>NW_017295687.1:1974-13815 GCF_001594075.2 Trachymyrmex cornetzi | reverse complement strand
TAATAGTTTAATAACTCAAATTGATCATTTTATAAAACCTAAATCATTATAGGAATAAAATTTTTCATTGGACCAATTTTAATGAATTTTTTATTAATTCCAATGAATACTTTTATTGTATTTACGTACATTTTTGGTTCAGTGTAGCAACGATTTTCACTATGACATAGGAGCATGGGTTATTTCATATTAGAAATACCCTGGGTATCTCAAATTACGATTTCCACGCCTTGTGGTTATATGATCATCAAATCTAACTTCTGTAATTAAACAATTCAACATATCCCGTATTTTTCTATTAGTACGACCTTACTCTATCACTACATGAAGAATTTATTGCCAAATATTTATTTATTAAATAATAAACAAGATTTAAAGGCTCATCTCAATGAAACTTGAAGATATCAAAATTCTAAAATCTTTTTTTACAATGACTACAGGCATGATCTAATAATGAATTTTCTACTAAATAGTTTTCGATCCAAGAGCAATAAATTCATGGAACCAATAGATAGCGTTTATTAGTTTAGTAGAAATGCCGCTATCTCATATTAGGCGCCTATCTCATGATAGGAGGCTTTCCTCTAATACTTTGATTAAGGTATTTCCCTTCGAAACAAATCAATTTTGGAGACGAAAAACGGCAGGAATTAAGTTTAACATCTAATATAAAGATATGTTTTTATTGAATTCTCAATTTACTGTATTTTCTAGTATTTATTGTATTCAAATTTTAAAAACATAAAATTTTATTGCAGATACGCATTTGAAGGAATAATGCAGGCTGTCTATCTTGATCGATCAAATTTGGTATGCTCGGAAATTTATTGTTACTTACGTTCGCCAAATAAGATTCTCTCGATGATGGGCATGCCAGCAGTGTCATTTTACGTAATTTTGATAATACTTTGCTGTTGGATACTCTTTTTACACATAATCATCTATACTGTATTTCGTTGGAAAATTTATCATGCAAAAAAGTGATGTATTTGGTTAACATTATCTTAAACGAGAAAATATTTTCGAAATATGTCTTAAAAAATTATCTATTGAATAAGTTCTTTTTGCAACAGTGTGCAGAATGTTAAGAAAAATTATGGCCTAAGTATGTAAAAGTTGTATAAACTTTTTATACTCTGCGTTATATAAATATATATATATATAGTATAATAAACTCAATTATAAAACATACAGAAGATTTATTTTTATAACAGTAATTACGACAATATAAAGATTAATATTTTTTATGTTAAAATAAACTAAATATAATAGTATAATAAACTAATATATCTTAGGATATAAGTGAATAATTAATGCATCGACTTAACAAAGTTGTTGAATAACTAGTCCAGAATTTCCATTTAACTTATTTTTTATATTAATGACAAAATAATAAATGTCCGTATAAATACAAAAGTATATCTATAACAATGTGATAAAAAACATAAGTCATTGTAATAACGACAATTATAATAACGATTTATAAGGAACACATAATAAAAGATTTTTTCTGCTGATTAATTAATTTTCAAAGGATTGAAATAAAGATGATTGTTTTATAATATATTTACTGTTTCAACAATCAGCAGTTCGAAACTGTTTTTACTATATTTTTAGAAAATATATTAAAATAATTATCTCTCTCAAAAACACAGTACTTCTGCATTTTTAAATCAACGTTTTCATTTAATTTGCAATTTGCATCGCTCTTTTATTGAAGGACTGACGTAATCCACACTTTTAATCCTTGATGTATTTACCTATTAAAACCTCGAGTGAATTAAAATCGTCAGCTATCAAGCACTGTGACGCAATTGGAATATGATCCGATATAAGTTCAAGTAGTGTATCTTTCGATAGAAATGTTTTACTGATTAACATTACTTTATCACACAGTATTACGTAGGCTTTACATATCATTTCGCATGAATTACATTTAAATATAAAAATAAAATGTCAATATAAACCTTCGCAGTTGTTGAATATATTTATAAAGCGATAAAATATAATTAGCAAACAATCTCAACTCTGGATTTGAATCCTCTTTAATATGCAAAGTATGTACAAACTGTAATATGTACTTACAATCCGCACTATAAAGAAGACCCAAAAACAGACTCAAAACATTTGCAATTAAATTTGTTAGTTAATATTCAATTGTTTACAAATTATATCTTATCACTTTATGAATATATTATTTATGCGTACCAACAACCGCGAAAACTCATACTGTCAGTGTACTTATATATTCGATTTATTCTTGAAATCATACAACTATTATACCTATTTTATCTTTACATTAATAAAAATTAAATATAATCATCGCAGTATCCATTAACCAGTATTGCGTAACGTAACATATACATATTCCTATCTAGTTTCGATGTCCATTAATATGAACTCGAAGATGTGCAGGGTGTTACAGATACATACTAGGCAGTACGACGGGTTACGCGGCAAACTTTGCATGGCCAAGCGTGGTTTAATAGACAATGACAGTGACTTTATAACATGAACTTTATAATATAAATAATAAAACTTTGTAGTATAAACTTTATAATGTATAAAGTCACTGTCATTGTCTATTAAACCACGCTTGACCATGCAAAGTTTGCCGCGCAACCCCCCGTCGTACTGCCTAGTATGTATCTACAACACCCTGTACATACATACATACATTTGTCACGTAGTATACACACAGTCTTATTCATTCGTGACTATTGCGAGATAATTGGATAATTTATCAAAGTTGTGTGTGTGTGTATACAAAAAGAATATATACCGAGCGCTTAAAATTCATGGCACTCTCCTTCTGTTATGTATACCACTTTAGATAACCTTTAAAATAACAAGAATATACGATCAGACACAACCGTACTTAAAATATCAGAAACGTACAAAAAATAACCTTCAATCCGTTTAAGGCCACAGCACATACTCTTGCATAACGCATAATATATAGTGCATAAGTGAATCAACTAATCAGAATCTTTCCTTTCCTCCCATTCCATGGAATAGAAGAATTTTGATTGGTTGATTCCTTTATGCACTATGCATTATGCGTTATGCAAGAGTGTGTGCTACGGCCTATACTGTGTACATTGTCCCTGATGCACAAGCAATGCTGACAGGAAAGTATAAATTTCGTGCTTGTAATCGCATATTCCTATTGCATATTACGGACACAAAAATGTGCTCATTTGAACGTAAACTTTTTTATTCGCAAATTTATCGTGCTCATAGAGTGTACAGAGTACGATTCGATTCTCACAGATGTTGTATCCGCATTTAATGGTTCCTATTGTAAATTTTAAGTAGGTAAATAAGTGACTAATAGAAATAATTGTTCATTCTGATAGTTTCTAATATTTTCAATTAATTACTTCATTATTATTCGATATTTTGAATTATTTTAATATTTTGAAAGCTACACATTCGGTAAGTGTGACTTCGCATTGAGAGAAATGATTTTGTTATAGGAACAAATCAAGGGAAAGCAAATGTGATATTTGTTAAAAAAAACAATCGATTTGTTACGATTGCAAATTAATTCGTCGATGTAACAAATAATCAAGTATCGCTAGCAAATAAGAGGCTCATATATATATATATATATATAATATAAAAGTCGTAGACGATTGCAGGGTCTCAAATCGTAAGAAATTGACTAATTCTAGTCAAGTATTCTCCCTATATTTGACTGTGCTTGGTCGGTTTCCTACGACTTACGACTCCACGATCATCTATGAATTCTATGTAAACGAGCTAAAGTCTATCCAAAAGATAGGTTAGATTCTATATAGTTTGTTTCTGTTACTAATAATTGGTTGGTATAGCAGACTAGCAACAATCACAACAACATAATTTGTTGTCACATTTACCGATCACTGGTTAAGTATTGGTGACTTGCTAAATTAACAAAATCTTTTCTCTCAGTGCGAGCAAAACTTAAACCCTATAAATTGGAAAATTAATAGTATAATTAATAATAAGTACGTACTTAAATCTCATAGTCACTTAAATACGTAGTGGAGCACAAAAAATCACATTCTAAAGATCCATTAGTATCATCGATATTATCGATATGACATGAGTTTCCATCGTAATAATAAATATGCGCTGCATCGTGTGATGAGCAATATTGTAGCGAGCGCAATAATATCGTTCCAGAATTGGTCCCCTTTCATCGAGATATCTTTCAAAAATTTCGAAGGGTATTTATAATGACAGTAAAACTCACCCTTTTCTTTACAGTCTAGAATGGGTCTGTCCAGCCCATAGATAGCCCCGACAAACCTACGGCAGTTAAATTAACATCGAATAGTATTAATGTTAAATGCTTTACATTTATATAATTTTGAATTAATAAATTTTAGATTAATTTATCATATTATATCAAATAATTTTCATTTACACAATTCTTTAAATATAAACCATAAGTATATAAAATTATGTGAAGTTTTATTATAAATATGAATAATTGAAAATATATATATACTATTGAAAATACACGTGATAAATAAGTGTATATTGCTACTAAATAATACAAAATTTACAAAGTAATTCTTACCCTTCGAGACCATATCGTAAATAACTCACATAGCTCCCCCACTTAAGATAGCTTGGTAGATCACGTAATGATACTCCGAATCCAGCGAACATCATTAGTGGACATGCCAACGTTGGCCCTATAAAGGTGCCATTCTGCAAGTTAAAATGTTTCTTCCATTAATTTTACTTCAAGTTGAACGTTTTTATGGAACATTTTGCAATAAATGCAACACATTCTTTTTATAGAGCGAATTGTTGATACTTGCAATAAATCTATATAACATATCAATAACATAATAAAAAACAAATTAATGACACGTTTGATAATATTAAAGTTAAAAGAAATTGATAATAAATTAATAAAAGGACCGAACATTGATAAAAGATACTAACTGTACATATAATTAAATAACAAATATTATGGCTTACGAATACTATCATTGATAATTATCAGCAACAGTTTTAATTAATACTTGATTACTTACCACGACATTAAATACAGCACCTATCATAAGCCCGGTACCTTGTCCTATAAACATGATTAAAAGGCTAATGGCGAGGAACATAGAAAATCGAATAATTTCCCATGGTTGCGCTGACATAAAATAGACGATTATCGAGAAAAGTATACAGCACATTATCGAAATGGGTACGTCAATCAACGTTATCGCCGTGTAAAACGCCTTTAGACTGTACCATCGGTTAAAGTGCTCCTTTATGAGGATAGACATTTGCATTGGGACTGCGAATCAAAGATAAGATGATTAATAAAACCATAAAATATGTATTACAATAGGAGTCGACGCTGGTTATCAGTTAGCGCAATTTTTCTTAATACTAAATATATAAACCTGAACTTTGTTATATATTTAGTATTAAGGTCAAAGATAAGATGCTTCTTTCTGTTATACAAACTCACATTTGCGAAAATTAGTCATCGCGAAGTCACGGTAAGTCATTTACGAAAAGTACGCGGATACTTACAGGTAACTACCGTGAGCATCATCGTCGTCATCATGTGGTGTATGAGGATAGCAAATAGAAGATTATAATTGTCCAAAACGCGGGAACCATCGGCGCCGGATCGCAGGAAAACAGTGCCCAGCATTACACCGACGAGTATGTTAACAGCGATACGTAAATGTGTCAGAGTCTACGATATATGTGCACAATATATTGTTAAATAGAATTCGTGTGACCGTAATGCAGGCGTTTTTTACGTCAGATCGGAAACGCTTGGAATTAAAAAAGATTTCGAATAATTTTTGGAACTTTCAAAGAGTATGTGTATCGTTGATTAAAATCATCATTGACATGTATATTAAAATGTAATAGATAAACAAATAATTCTTACCGTATCTCGTTTACACATGATAAAGCCTCTCCTTAGCAAGATCTTGATTTGATGAACGAGATTTGTCGCGTGTAAGCCGCTGTCATCATTTATTTCATTTCTCAGAGGATGTTCCGCTGAAAAAAACCAAAAATTAAATGCAATGTTGCTTACATAAATTTAGAGTAACTGCAATAAAATTTCAAGCTTAACAATATATTTTAATTAATGCAACGGTATTTAAAATAAGAATAAAATAAATATTTAAATATTATATACTTTATTATAAATAAATACTTTTCAATATATGTATATTAAGGGGTTATGCCTACCTGTAAACTTCAAAAAAATCGATTTTTGGATTTTGATATTTTCTTAAAGTACATACTTTCAAAAATATTCCCTATAAATTTCAAGTCGATTCGACAAAAATTGACGAAGTTATGTGAGTTTAAAGGTATACAGGTTTGAACGTTTGAAGCAGGTATTTTACGTGAAATTGCGTTTTTTTTTTTTTTTTAATTTTGTACAGTCCGAACTATTGGGGGAAAATGTAGGGGATTTGATTCTAGCTGTTAGGGGTTTTTAGGGGATTCTAAGATATCTTTTAAGAGACGCCTTTCAAAATCACTTCGCAAACTTCAAACGCATTTTTCTCAAAACCGCATTTTTAAAATCGGTGACCAAAATATCTCGAGAACCGCTGCATCGATCAAAATGAAATTTGGTAGGCTTCTTTAATACTAAAAAAATCTAGTACCCGATCGTGGTTTTTTTTCGTTGCGTATTTTTTTTTACTGATAAAAAAACGAGCGAACTTTGGTAGAAGAATCGTATCTTCGAATTTAAACAACCGCCATTTTGTCGCAAATTAATTTTTCAAAAAAATGAACGATCGGGCACTAGATAATCTTATATATTAACTAAATTTGTTGGGTTTTTTGATTTGAGATAAACCAACTCAAAGCTAGAGTGGTCATCGCAAAACGCTTCTAGAAAAACTGCTTCTAGGAGATTACTCATATCTTCCTTATTTATCGATATTTTGCAATAAAAAAAATACTGAATTATCCTCGAAATATATATATTTGAAAACATAAATGTTCATTTCAAAAGCAGGCTCGCCTGCTAGGCCACCCCCGCTCCTCGCGGCCCGCGCGCCGTGCGCCCACTGTGGGCCGTACCTTCGGCAATAGTAGGTCGGGCGGACGCACGTATTCGGCTATCTTTAAACGTTAATATCTCGTTAACTATTGCTGACACCGCAAAATAGTACAGGACTTTTCGACTCAGTATAGTCTGTTCTACCCACGCATGAAACATTTGGCGGTAATTTCCAGACACCCTGTATACGTATGTATAATATTAGATATATGTATATACATAATGTATATGCATATACATATAATATTATGTATAGGATATCTGGTAAGTTTGGACAAAGAGCTCACGAGTAGGTAGAGCGGATCAAACTGAGTCGAAAAATCCTCTATCATTTTACAATTTTCGCAATAATTAACAAGATATTAGTTACTATATATTGCCGAATATTGGTCTTTAATAATTTTTTACTCAAGTACTATCAAAACTTTACAGGAAAATGGCAAAAAATAAAAATTGTTTTCTTCTTATAGAGCTGTAATAATTTTTTCAGAATTTTTTGTCAACCTTTTAGTACTGCATTTTCTTATTCATATACAGTCGACAACTATTTTTACCAACATGAGAAAATACGGTACTAAAAAATTCTCAGAACTTTATGAGAAGAAAATAAACAATTTTTGTCTCTTGCTGTTTTTCTGTAATATTTTGATAGTATTTGAGTAAAAAATTATTGAAAACCAATATTCGGCGATTTTTAGTAATTAATATCTTGTTATTGCGAAAATTGCAAAATGGTAGAGGACTTTTCGAATCAATTTAGTCCATTCTGCCGCTATGCAAGAGTTTTATCATTAATTATATACTCTGTATATACACAGTAATATTTTTTTAACAAATAATAAAGATGATTGTTGTAAAATTACATAGTTTTATTATCATAGTGATTTTTATTTTTTTTTTCCTAAGTACCTCTTAAACTTTTCGCATCCTTCAAGGTTTCTGGATTGTCGAACCACTGCAAATTTCGTCCATTTTGCGACCCCATTATCAACGTATTGATTTTCTCGTAACCGTACTCGCCACAAGCAAGCTCAATTACTACAATATATCGATATTAGCTGATCAAACGAATGAAATTCTCGAGTAATTTATAAAAAATAATTATACGCGTACTGTAATCTGCCGGATTATGATACATAGGACATGGCAGTTTCATATTTTCCAGATATGGCAAGAGTTTGCTCGTTGCTCCTTGATACAGACAGTCTCCATTCGTCAACACATACACCTGCAAGAATTTTGATTTTCTTATTATTCTAATTATAAACACATATTACTAATTGTCAGTAAATTTTAAACTTAAATTGTACATTGTAAACACAATGTTACAATGTAACATACATGTAACATGCAATGTCAGCTCAACAACACTGTGTGTTATATTACAATAATCTTGTTGAGCAATTGACATTGCATGTTATATTTATGTTACATGTAACATTGCGTTTACTGAGTAAAAATGAGATTTAAAACAATTTGTGTACTGATATATCGCGCGAAACAATATTATTAATTATCTTACATGTTTTTAAGCAGACTTTTATAATTTTTTATAGTAATTTCTGTGATTATTTACTTACCTGGTCGAACAATTGAAATAAAGATGCACTGGGCTGATGGATAGTACAAATTATTGTTCTTCCCTGTCGAGCCAATATTTTTAGCAAGTTTACGACTTGCATGCAAGATGAACTATCCAGACCTCTGTAACAAATACGACAAATATAACAAGACATTAATAAACAATCCTTTATTGGTATTCCATCAATTGTTACTAATAATTTTGACTAAAAATTAGGAATATTAGATGTTACGTATTATACTTCAAAAAAAGATTAATACGTGACAATTACTCATAGAGACGTTAATGTGCAATATAATGTGTAAAATAATTGTGAATTCTCGTCGCGGCGAATAAAAACTAGTACTACGATGTAACAATACATATATGTCGATAAAATATACAGCAATAAAATAATAAAGTAAAACAAAAAATAATTAAAGACCCTGTTTATTTTTACTAAATAAAGAAACTCTACTAAATAAAGAAGATAAAGAAACTCTATCAATTTTAATAACGAAATAAAACAATATTAAAAATATATTAATATAAATAACTTCTAGATAAATAAATAAATAACTAAATTGCTCGAAATGAGGTTTTTCTTTTTATAAGATGAAAAAACTAGTTAACAGAAAGATTTAACGTAAATACGTTTATTTGCGTTTACGTAAATGTGTTTATTGAGTGTTTATTGAGAATAAAAGATGAATACTAAGAAACAATTAAAGATATTAAATTGAAGAATTTAAATCTTTTTAACAGCCATTAAATCTTTTTAAATCGTAAAATAAATAAAACGGACAAAAAAGTTAAACAGCATCGAATAATCAAGGTTACATTGAACTTACGTAGTTGGCTCGTCCAGGAACATCACTGTGGGATTATTGACTAATTCAAGAGCTATGGAGAGCCTTTTTTTTTGACCGCCACTTAATCGACCGGATCTCGTATTCATATGTTCGTATAAGCCAAGTGTCGTAAGAATATCTTCGATCTAAAATTGTATTAATTTTTTTAAAGTACCATAATTAATTTACTTTAAACCAGCTCAACATTAAATCTCATTTGTTATCAATTAATATATAGGATTAAAGACGATTAACATTGGTGCAAATTAGATAGTAATAAACATTTTTATATTATCTTTGGTAAATGTTTACCTTTACACTGTCAATTCCAAATAATCTCCAACTGATCTTGACCTTGACTTTCAAAGAGGTCAAGGCCATTGACCTTTTCTGTCGCTCGTTATTCATTAAAAAGTTATGAGCAGAACAATTTTTATGAATAGCACACAATTTTAAAAAATAAGGTACATATTTCAGTAATATTTTCCCTTGATAGAGAGAGGTAAAAATCATGCGCCCCCAAACAGGATGGAGGTAGGATGGAGTCGCTTCGGGTGAAAGTCGTGTGCCCCCAAGCAGGGGAGGATGAGATGGGAATCGCTTCGGTTGAAAGTCGCACGCTCTTAAGCAGGAGGGGGGGGGCGTGAAATTAGAGGATTAGAAACGTAGATATTCGCATCCACCATTTTTACTCCTTTTCTGTGACGGGTTATGGTCATTACAGGTTATGATTTGTATTCGCTTGAAATTTTGTAGCTCCTTTCATTCATACAAGGAATTAACTTGTTTCCAACAGCTTAGAACAACCGTAACGACGATAATCTTCTCAGCTCAGTGGGACAGAGCAAGGATAGGGGAAAGGAATAAAAATGGTGGATATGCGAATACTCACGTTTATAGTGCCTTAGTGGAATGGGAGTCGCTTCGCACGGAGAAAAATGTACAGTAAATATCACTAGAATTCTAGAAAACTTTATGGAATTATCAATATTTATATAGGGATACGTGCTCACTTATGTAAAATTTTCTTTGCACTTCTGGTAAATGAGATTGTCGTATGATAATCATTCTTACCTTATTGACAACAATTTTTTCTTTAGGATTGACAAAATTTACTTTACTGCATAGCTTTTTGTGCTCGTCAATCTTGAAAATAATACGATTTACTTTACTGTAGGTATAATTTACTTTACTGAAAGTATAATTTATCTTTCTATAAGATAATAATCACTTGAAACGATGTACTATAATCATAATGTACTTTTTATCTTACATCTCCGGTATTTTTTACTTTTAGGCAAATAAAATTTATCACAAATTCGGTAAAAATAACCAGAATATTTTTATTAGTCTTGGAAGGTATCCATCTCTAAATTATTTTTCTCCGTGCGCGTGGAAAGTCGTGCGCTCCTTGGCAGGGGGCGAAGCGATTCCCACCCCATCTCTCCCCTGCTTAAGGGCGCGCGACTTTCACCTGAAGCGACTCCATCCCACCTCCTTCCTGTCAAGGGACGCACGACTTTACACGTGAAGCGAGGTCTCACTTTCATCTCCTCCTGTCAAGAAAAAATCCTGCTGAAATATGTGCCTTATGTTTAAAAATTATGTGCTATTTATAAAAATTGTTCTGTTCATAACTTTTTAATAAATAAAATTATTCACCCGAAGCGACAGAAAAAGTTAATGATCTTGACCTCCTTGAGAGTCAAAATCAAGGTCTAGGTCAATTGGAGGTCATTTGGGGCTGACTGTGTAAAGGTAAACATTTACTTTAAATAATAATTCTAAAGTATGTAATTATAAAGTATAATTATAAAGTATATTAATTAAATATTAGATCTGGCAAAGCACTGTAATAATTCTATTTTCTTCGATAAATTCTAGTCAATTTCATGATGATTTCTTTCTTAATAAATTATCGGGACCTTGAATAAGTTCTCGCTGTTTTCCAACAGATTATGTTAACAGAACTGCGTGCATGTAGTTGAAGATGGGAACACATCGATAAGGAACTATGATAAGCAAGCTTGAAATTCAGTGTATGTTATCTCGCCGAAGTGTAAACAACTTTTTGTTTCATAGTGTTAAACATATCGAGTTTCGTGCCAACAAAAGAGTATTTGCGGAGAATTTTACTGCACTACTTTATTCAAAAAAAATCTGCGGCTGAAGCACACAGAATTCTTGTTGAGACTTACGGCCACCAGGCTCTGTCGGAAACAACATGCAGAGATTGGTTTAGACGCTTCAAAAATAATGATTTTGATGTTGAAGATAAAGAACGCTCTGGCGCACCGAAAAAGTTTGAAGACGAAGAATTGGAGGCATTACTACATGAAGACTCATGTCAGACGCTAGCTGAACTTGCAGAATCATTAGGA
>NW_017295687.1:0-1895 GCF_001594075.2 Trachymyrmex cornetzi | reverse complement strand
GAAGCCGAGAGACGTCGAACGGCGTCTTTTCACATGTGAAGAGCTGCTTCAACGGCAGAAAAGGAAAGGGTTTTTGCATCGTATCGTGACTGGCGATGAAAAGTGGATATGCTACGATAACCTTAAGCGTAGAAGATCGTGGGGTAAGCCCGGCCATGCATCAACATCATCGGCAAAGCCGAATATTCGTGGTTCGAAGCTTCTGCTCTGCATTTGGTGGGATCAGCTGGGTGTAGTTTATTATGAGCTGCTCAAACTGAACGAAACCATTACGGGAGCTCGCTATCAACTACAATTGATGCGTTTGAGCCGAGCATTGAAGGAAAAACGGCCGGTATACGAGCAGAGACACGACAAAGTGATTTTGCAACATGACAACGCACGGCCACATGTTGCACAACCGGTGAAAACCTACCTGGAAACGCTTAAATGGGAAGTCCTACCCCACCCTCCGTATTCACCAGACATTGCCCCTTCCGATTATCACTATTCCGATCGATGGCACATGGGCTGGCTGAGCAGCACTTTCATTCTTATGATGATGCCAAAAAATGGGTTGACTCATAGATAGCCTTAAAAGACGTGTCGTTTTTCTGACGTGGAATTCAAATGCTGCCAGAAAGATGAGAAAAAGTGGCTAGCGATGGACAATACTTTTAGTGACATGTTTTTTACGACTTTTTAAAAATAAAGCATTACTTTTCACGAAAAATCAGCGAGAACTTATTCAAGGTCCAATATATAAAATAGTTTTGGCTAAATTTTTACTCACGATCATCTCTTTCTTGTGTTTTGGTGTGCTCGAAGGCAATTTTAAATCGGCAGCGACCCTCATGTTTTCGACCACGGTGAGCAGGGGTTCCAATCGATCGTCTTGCGTGATGTACGCGCTGCATCTGGGGAGAGAATTAATGAAGCGTTAGAACGACACGCATAATGATACGATCGATATCCATGTCGAAAACAATATTTAATTCTTAAGAAATTTTCAACAATGTAAATACACATAATGTAGAATCGAAAAAGAAGAGAGAACAAGATGTAGGTATATAAAAATGTCTTTAATTCCCTTATTTATTTAAATACACATTTTACATAAATTATTAATTTAAAGAATTTCAAATTTAATGTATCGAAAGTATCGAAGCTGTACTTACTTCCGAAAATTATTAAGATGTCGAATACGACCATTAACATATATGGAACCATCCACTCCGGTTGTCCGAAAACCGGACAGAATGTCAAGTAACGTGGATTTTCCCGCGCCGGATGGTCCCATTAAAGCGATCAACTGTTTGCTAGGGAGCCTTCCGCTAATCCCATGCAAGATTTCTTTCTCCTCTGAAATTTTTTTCAACGTGATGATTATTTAACGCTTAATACGTTTTGAAAATCATTATTTACGCTAGTTTTTCGTTTAACTCCGAATAAATTTTCTTCTATAATTATCACTGATGCTATAATCGACTAATTATTATTGTATTAAATATTTTTTTACGTAAAAAATAATTTTTTGCAAAATATGCATACATTTATATATTCACCATCTCTGACAAAGAACATCTACAGACAGAACTCAACCACCTCAAACTGGCCTTACAGAAAAACGGACACGATAAAGAAAACATAACCAAAATAATCAATAAATATGCAAACAAGACAAAATATAAACATGCAAACAAGACAACGGTCTTTGACACACAACCAGACGAAAGGATCCTAACCATCCTACCATATGTCAAAGGAACAACAGATCGGATTGGCAGGATATTAAAGAAACACCGAAACAATATCCGAAATATCTTCAAAAGATCCAAAAAGATAAGACAAACCTTAAGAAATCCTAAAGATCAAAGACCTCCACTCAGTTCCGCAGGAGTATACAAAATACCTTG
>NW_017295686.1:3585-3986 GCF_001594075.2 Trachymyrmex cornetzi | reverse complement strand
ATTAGAGAATCAATTTAAAAAGTGTTCAATGATCTTTTATGATGAGATATCTATAATAAGAGTCACACCATACGATAGTCAGTTTTTATTGACTCGCTAGGTTTTGTCAATTCCAGCTTATATTTAAATCACACTAATTTTAGATATCATAAACGTCATATTTCAGCAATGTAAATATGAAATGAGCCTTAGATGAAGAATTATTGTAGAACAGTATGTACATCCGCCCATTTTCTAAATTTTTACGTATATTTTTTATCAAATATCTAGTCGATGTGATCGTAAACATGGATGAGCAGTCGTTTCAGAAGTTAAAGAAATTAAATAAAGGTATAAAAGAGAGAGAAATAATGCAAACATATACCCTTCTCTCTCGCAAGATTTTAACAAAAACGCCTTAT
>NW_017295686.1:2860-3222 GCF_001594075.2 Trachymyrmex cornetzi | reverse complement strand
TATACAAACAAAACTTTTAAGTAAAATATAGAGTATGTTCTAAATGAAATATATTTTTGAGTCTGAGACTTAACTTCAAAAAATTTAAATAAAAAGTCAATAGTTATCGATAAAATGTAACTAAATAAAGTTAATAAGTTAAGAGTCTAAAATGTAACTAAGTTAATTAGTTAAAATTATTTAACTTTTCAACTTTTTAACTTAACTTTTAGCTTTTTAACTTGGCACTACCCAACTCTGGCCTTATGGTGTAACTGTTATTATATACAAGTAACCGATATGTGAATATAAGATTAAATTTACCTTTTAGATTAATAATCTATATTTGTATTCCGGTCCAAAGTAAATGAAAAAAAAATTTT
>NW_017295686.1:0-2057 GCF_001594075.2 Trachymyrmex cornetzi | reverse complement strand
CATGTTCTTATTTAGTGTAATCAAAATCTGTTTAGTGAAATTAATATTTGTATTTATATTACTCTTCCAAATTAGCTTTTATCGTAATATCTTTAATCATGTGTTTCAAATACTAATCTTTCTTATAACTGTTTTATCTACCATCACATTTTCTATATACATTGCAATAACAATTCTTATTCAGATATAATATCCTTTTATGAAGCATGATTAACCAATGTGATTTTTTAAAGGAATTGAAAATGTGCTTGCACGAACTGTCCTTAATGGATGACACATTGGAAGCAGTCGGTTTGCCAAAGAAATACCAACGTTTGCGTAAATGGACAATTCGAATAACAATCGGATGTTTTGTATATATTATGTTTCTTGAGTCCATACAACCCGCTTACTATTCTTTGCATAATGTGAATATAATAGTAATAATATATTTAGTTGTTGACAAATTTTTTACGCAATTTGTATATGTCTCAAGTGCTCTAATTTGGGGAACTTTCTTTGGGTTAGTATATATGTGAACATTTATTTTGTTAGCTATTTTTTATTGATAGTGTGTGTTAAAATTGTCTGTGTGAAACATTTAAAGATTTTTTAAACTATTAAGTACTAAAATTTTATATAAAATTTTATCAGTATTAGCATTGAAATTTTTTTTGTAAAGAATATATACCAAATAAGCTAAATGGAACAATGATAAAATTTCATTCTATTATACACATTTATAGTTAATATAAAATATAATAAAACATAAAAAACCAATAACAAATTCCTAATCTAGTCTAACTTTGATTATTTATTAACGTAATGATAATATATACGTATATTATGTATATATCACAATTTTAATGACAAACATAACTAAATCTCTTTCATACAATTCAGATACATAAGCTTTAGATTTCATCAAGTCAATGATCGTTTACATGTGTTCTATTCCAAATTTTTCGAAAATAATGCAGACTATAGAAGACAAAACAGATCCAATTCAATGTGTCAACGGATAACAGAAACTGAGGATCGCAAGCAATGTATATGGATTATAATGTAATTTTTAAAAAAATATTACACACGTGCGTGCGCATGTATTATATGTATGTATGTATGTAGGTGAACAGTGCATCATTTTAACTATCACATTGTAATATACCGAAAATTTTGAAAAATTTGAAAAAGAGTGTTCTAGAGTGCAACAATATGGCTAGGGTGAGTCATCTGGTCCTCCTCTTGTTAGTATCGAGCAGTCCATGCTCTTTGTCTTTGTGCTTAAATGTAGCTACCGGTTTCGTCAGACCGTCGTCTGATTCTGTGTCACTATCGTCAACGCGGAGTTCTTGGCTGAGTACTCAGGAGCCTTAATTAATTTCAACTCTATGTAAAATAATTACACATTTTGTACAAATCGCAAATTACAATTATATTGTCCTGTAATTCTAATTCTACGATAATAATAATTTATTTTGTTATTAATGTTAGTACTTCTCCTATGTGTCTTTATGGTTTTATTAATTAAAACAGTTACGATTTCTTTACAGGCACGTTCACCTACAACTATGCCTTATATCTCACAAACTAAACAAAATATTCAAAATACCAATGATATTTCAAATGTTATGGAGCTTCGTAGCAATTATAACCATTTATCACGATATACGTATTGTACTTTTATCAAGAATTTATGAATTCCGGATACCTGGAAGTATTATTATAATGATATTAGTTTATTTTTTCAAATCCTTTTCGTTCACCATCTTATTTCTTACATCAAACTACATATGTCAATCTATTTACAATAAGGTACAGTAAAATTAAAGCATTATCAATTATTTATAACTATAAGTATTTATAACTAGAATTAAAAGTACAAGCAACAATTTCGCAACATTAAAATTACAAATATCGAAGCCTTCTTCCAAATAACGCAATCTTTTGAGTACAAAATTTTCCGTTTTTTATTAAAAAAATTTTCATATTGCATAAATACAATTTTAGATAATCGAGACAGTAGCAATTCTTCACAAATTGTCCAATTATAATCTCGATGAAGAGTTACATAACCT
>NW_017295685.1:58138-61359 GCF_001594075.2 Trachymyrmex cornetzi | reverse complement strand
TTTTGTTACACACAAATTTTCTATTGTAGTGACTGATATAGATTTCGATGATATTAATTTGGAGAGATCTTACGGGCCGAACAGAAGTTATGCACAATCCAAATTGGCGAACATTTTGTTCACCAAGGAACTCGCTCGTAAATTAAAAGGTATGACAGAAATACCGTATTATTACGAATTGCGTTAACTCACATTTACATAATATTTGACAATCATTAATTGATTAAATGATTTGTTATATAATAAAGGAAAAATATACATCGAAGATAAACTCTTACATAAAGATTTCGATTTTTAGAGGCAGATATTCATGGAATAAACACATATTCTTTACATCCTGGTATGATTCCGACCAGACTATTCCGGTATTGGTATAGGGCATTATTTTCAGGTTTTACTTTCTGTTGTAATATGTTTACGCATTTGTTTTATAAAAATGCTGAACAAGGAGCGCAAACAACAATATATTGTTCCGTAGATGAAAAGATAGCCAATGAGACCGGACTTTATTATTCGTAAGAATATATTATATATTGTACAAAAAATTATTTTTATAAAGTAAATATAATAAATTCAATTCGCGTCATATCTCTTTATCCCTTTTTTATCTTTAGGAATTGCGGTGTTACCACTCCATATCGGAAGGCAAACAAACATCAATACCCGAAAAAATTGTGGAATGTATCCTGTCGTCTTTTACATCTGGATCCAGAAAAAGATTTTACTACAATTTTAGAAACCGTTTCACGTCAAATGGATTGAAAAAGTCCTTTATTCTCAAGAGAATCGTTAAGAAAATTTATAATAAATAGTGTTTATATTTATTTAATCTTTAATTCATACAATGTTTAATACAGCAAGAAGTAAAAAATATATTCTGATAAATGTATATCTAATAAATATTTTATGATTTAATTCATGTATTTAAATAGATTAAAAATAGATATTAATGGAATAGATGCTAAGGCCCGATTTCACAATATATGGTTACCTAAAGATTAAAGGTAACCAAGAAATTCATGAATATATTTCATTGATGAATCTGTTGGTAACCTTTAATCTTTAGGTAATCATTATATGAGCCGTTTATTTTGAAAGTGACCTAAGTCCATTTAAAAAAAATGTTGTTTATGACAGCTAACTTCAAGTTGTACACGCTATTACAGTCAACAATAAAAAATTGACAAATGGACTTAGGCCACTTTCAAAATAAACGGCTCATATTGTGAAAACAGGCACAAGACATGTTTTACAGTTTTTGTTCAGGGTACCTATCATAGAACAAGTCGGAATCGATTCCGATCGGAATTATTCAATTATTCCCTAGATTTCTATTGTGTTTTCTAGGGAAAGCGGAATAATTTCGATCGGAATCCATTCCGACATATTTCATGATAGGTACCCAGGTCGTATTTTATTTTATAAAAAATTAAGTTATTCTTTTATTATTTTTATTAATACACAGGGTATATCCCACGACCAACGTCTGTTTTTTCTTTTAAGAGCGGATTCTTTGGAATATTTTAAATTCTGATATGAAAATGTTGAGGCTATACTAGTTCTTTTAATTAATATCGATTATATAAAGTTTATTAGTTATGGACCTGACATTTCGCGCGGTGATAAGTAGACTGCGGAACTTTATGCAAAATACTTAACTGAATGTTTTGCATAAAATGCATATTTTGCAATTTTGTAAATTTACAGATGGCAATCTCAATCTTTTTACTTCACCTTTTAATAACTCTTTAACTATTGACTGCTAAAACTGTCCGATAGTTAATATTCAGTTAAGTATTTTGCATAAAGTTCCGCAGTCTAGTGATAAGTAGCAAAGGTGCACCACGAGGGTCCTTTCAACAACTTCAAGATTATCGTACAAAATCGTAATTTGATTACTGTCACCAGTGAGAGTAAGAAAAACTAATTAATTGCTCTATTAGCAATGACTCATACACTCGATAAATCTCATATTAATTTTTACTATCAACTTTTTAATTTGTAATTTGGACATGATGTACACAATATTTCCAATTGGGATTTTGCCTCTTGCTTTTTAATTACGTTGGCTCTACCTGTTCTCGTCATCAACGGTAGAATTGGTTTTGTTTTTTTGGATAAAATTTTTTCCGATTTGCTTGAAGACTTATGTCAAGAAAAAACGTTCTACAACTGTTCTATATTTTCGCATAATTTTAATTGCTTTAAAAAGAATTGGTAAGATGTAATCCTCGTAAAATTGTTGATTTATGTTAGTTATACGCTTATTTTATTTTTCTATACTTTTAAAAATGTAATTGCTTATATATTTCACGGCTGATAAAGACTAAATTAAACCGAAACGTACCGTGAGTTTTATATTTTTATATAAATTAATAAATAATTTATACTATCCGTCACTTTTTAAATTTGCTCGTTTTTAATATTTTGACATTTATTTGTTGTTGTCCTTTGCTTTTAAAAATATAAAAGTTGATATAAATTAGAGGAAGGTCACCGATACCGACATACCACTTTGTTTTTACACAATATTTCTTAAACAAAAGATAAAAATACAACTTCAAAAACATAAATACAAAGTAAAAAGTGTCTTCTATCAGATAGTATAAGAAATTTTTATAATACTGTTTGCAATTTTGCAATAATTAAGTTTTTCGTAAGTTATGCAAAAATGAGCGTCTGACGAAATGAGCTCCAAAACTGACATAGTAGGCAATAATACCAACATTCCTATTCTATAAATAAAAATATGTCCTATTCTGTAAAGAAAACTAATTTATGAAACTATAAACATTTAAAATAACATATTATCAATAATACAGTCACTATTATTTTAATTACGCAATTTGCAAAAGAACACCGTAAGAATTTTCTTCTCGGATTCATAGAATTGGTTTTTAGCTGATTTGGTTGATTGATAGAAATAAGCCACAAATATATGAATTATGAGTTTGTACTTCTTTAATTTGCTAAACAGATCATGATTTTATTAATATTAATAAAGTGTAGTAATTAGTTTCTGAGAAATAAGGGGGTGTCACTTTAGGAGACCTATGTCAGTATCGGCGATTTTCCTCTATATCAAAATACATGTTTATGCCATTAAAATTCATAAATAGAACAAATCGGTATACATAATTTTAAGATTAAACGAACTTACTATAAGTGAAGTTCGATCTCAATTATGCCTTGTCTCTTCCGGATGGACGACTATGGCTGGG
>NW_017295685.1:57088-57403 GCF_001594075.2 Trachymyrmex cornetzi | reverse complement strand
GACTGCGCAGTGGGTATCCACGGCGTGAGCATACCCTTATCCTTATACCATGATCCGGACGAGACAAGGCAGATTAAGATCGAACTTCACTTAGTAAGTTCGTTTAATCTTAAAATTATGCCAAAGTCTCGTCCGGATGGACGACTATGTAGTTGTTTAAAGTCTGATTTGCAAGTAAATGTGTTTAATGAAGCCAATATAAACTCGTATAACATATAATATATCGCTAGATGCCAAATAAATGCTAAATCTAGGTGGTGAAGATAATATGAAAAAGAGTATCCGCGTAGTTAATATAAACGTTTTGTCGGTTCG
>NW_017295685.1:53868-55756 GCF_001594075.2 Trachymyrmex cornetzi | reverse complement strand
AAGAAAAAAAGTAACGCAGTTACTAGTAAAGTTACCAAAAAAGTAACTTGTAACTGTAACTTCGTTACAAGTAACGAGTTACTTCCATTCCCTGTATATCGCTAGATGCCAAATAAATGCTAAATCTAGGTGGTGAAGATAATATGAAAAAGAGTATCTGCGTAGTTAATATAAACGTTTTGTCGGTTCGTACTTGATACGTAAGTATTCGAGAGCTGCAATTCTCCTTTAGGGGAGCAGGACCGAATTACAAAAAGTTTCCGGAGAAATGATCGGGCGATTATAAAAGTTTGCAAAAACCCGAGATTCTCCTAACCAGCCCGCCGCTTGCTTGATAAAGTCGAGAGAAATTCCCTTCTTAGCGGCTAAGGAGGTAGAGGCGTGTCGTATACTATGGGCCGAAAATAGGTCTGCGCGCACCCCGCATTCCTCCAGGCCCTTGCGGATCCACCGGCTGACCGATTGGACTCCGATGACTCCGAGGGCTTTACGCAAGAAATGAGCAAGGAATTGCACTCGGGGGGCGTAGGGATTCAGTACGTAGTAGATAGTGGTCTATAATAGTAACCACGCAAAGCTCTGGGTGTTCAGAAAAACTCGGAAAGGTAAGTAGAGGTTGTGCTCGGCCCGGGGTAGATGTTTTTACTCGATCTGGTATCTTAATAATAAGCCTATCTCTTTCTCGAATAATATATGGGATTTTAATAGCTGCTAAGGTTTGCGCTCGCTGTCCCGAACCTAGCGCTAGAAGGACTAATTTCCTAGAAATGACTTCCAGAGGCCTAGATTCGTAAGGGAAGATCTTTGCTAATTTTGCGATTACCGGGGCCGGGTCCCAGATAAAGTCATAGCGCGCGTGTTGTGGCCTAACGGTGCTGACCCCCCTACCAAAACGCTTGATTAGCGGGTGGCTGCCGATCGCTTTGTCAGAAATAAGAGAGATTGCCGACCGTGTAGTGTTGAAAGATGAATAAGAGCTCACGTTCCCTAATTCCTGTGATAAAAAATCAAGGACTTGGTCCACTCTAGGAGAGAAAGGCGAGATCCGGTGCCTCTGACAAAAGTCCCACCAGATCCTTAAAGGTCGGGCATATTGTCTAATTGTAGCTGAAGAGGCGATCATAACCTCCAGAGCTGCCGGGGGAACTGACTGCAATATTAGTGCTTGCCTGATAGTCTCCCTGCAGCCAGGGAAAGGCTTCTCCAGTCCGGATGTTGGGACCTGGAAGGAGACGATAAAAGTGATTTAGATGGAGCCAAAAATAAAAGATCCGAAGTTAGCAACCGGTGGAATACTGGGAACCACGATTGTGATGGCCACCATGAGATAATCACGATCCCCGTGGCCTCATCGTCCCAAATCTTCCGCAATACCCTAGGTAGTAAGATAAAGGGAGGGAAGGCATAGAAGTAGAACGGATGCCAGTTTATACTGAAGGCGTCAATAGCCCACGAACCCGGGTCAGGAAACCAGGAGACGTATGTCTCATTCTTGGCGTTAACTAGCGAAGCGAAGAGGTCGATGTCAAAGGGCCCGAGAGATCTTTCGACTTGGCCGAATGCGTGGGTCGAAAGGGACCATTCAGTGTCGGAACATTCGATACGCGATTCACTGTCTGCGATGGTATTGTCTATCGAGGCTATATATGATGCGAAGAGGTGGATGTCTCGTTCTTCACACCATTTCCATATATTTCTGGCGATGTCTGTAAGATGAGGGTGTTGAACCGAACCAAATTTGTTAATATAAGCGATAACCGTGGTATTATCAATTCTCAGTAAGATACTAACGTTGAGGAGACCGTCGGTAAAGCATCTCAATGCATAAAAAGCCGCCTTCAGCTCTAGGGCGTTGATGTGAAGACCCTTGTCGTCCATTGACCACCAG
>NW_017295685.1:48415-50203 GCF_001594075.2 Trachymyrmex cornetzi | reverse complement strand
TGGATGTAATGAGGAAGATCTTCGGTTATGCACTTAACAAACTCTTGTCTTAGCGAAATAAACTGCGAGAGAATGACTGTTTTAAAACCGAACTCAGAGCAGGATCAAAAAATGAAGAGTGAAGAGTGCGAGTCTCGCAGTGTCAATTTATATAGAGGGTTTCAGAGGGTGGTTCTCTGATGAGACATGTTGAGTGGGAAAAATCGAGGATTCAAGTTGGAGGGATTTTCTGCTTTGGTAGGAAATTTGTGTTTCATATTCTTACTGGTAACTACTTTCAAAATTTGCTCCGCCCGCACTGCAAGTTTCAATCCCCTAAGAACTTATTGGTGATACGTCATCACCTTTTCTAGATTTTCAGATTCACGGTCACCCATTGGCGAGTTTAGTTTTTGGTATTCTCTTTGAAGAGAAGGGGTATTTCACTTATCGTACCTTCCGAACGACCTGATCGTGACAATTTGAAAACTCACATTCCCTTTTTTTTTCTTATTTCCGATTTCTCTTTTATTAGATATTTGAACGTGCGTCTTCTCGTCTAGACAGTATTTCTTCAGGATTTTATGATCGTCGGCAAAAATTAAAATTTATTCTTGTCAAGCTATTTCTATTTTACTATTTCCTGTTGTTAACGAAAAGACGCCCTTCAACACGTTACATGCGCTTGGGAATGCGACTTTCTATTTACCCAGGATTCCCGATCCGTTTTTAGATATTACTTATTTAAACTGAACGTGTTTCAAAACGAACATTCTCGATATGGTCTGTAATTTGTCATAAATTTTATTACTGCTACTATCGGGTGATCTTGGGTATCTATGTTTTTATTATCTTTCCAAAATCGTTGGGAGGGCTTTCAACGACATATTTTCTACATATTGTCACGCTCGCCGATCGGTGACCGTTAACTCTCGCATTTTCTCTTACATCCTGTCTCAACGATCACCCTATTAGGTAATCTCGAAACGAGGAAATCGTGGAGTCCTCCCGGACGTAACACAGTAATACAACTTCATTGTCTTATGGTGAATTGTGTCCTTTCTCCTTTATCTTCATCTCAAACTAGTACTTCAATGCCTTAACTATCATCATGTATATGTTAAAATAAAAAGACACTTTTTGGTAATTTAATTGTTTGTATTTCTATATTAGTAATTGTTTTAATTTTGTAAAAGTTTAACTTTGTACTCTTCTTTGCGCTGCACGCTCATTGAAAATTATATGTAAATAAAAAGTTCTTATTCTTTCTCTTTATTACTCATTAGACAAAACAAGTATAACATTAGATAAAACAAGTATAACGCGATAGCACTGATAGCATTCTCTAAATACAGATCCAACGTATCTTTGGACACTATACGAGCGTTGCGATCATGACACAATCATTGAGCTTCTTCTAAACTAATTTTCTAATGTTTAAAATTTTATAGAAAATAATATTGGCATTTAGAGAGATAAAAAGAACTTTACGTATTATATACATACATTATCGATAAATAACATCGTAGAAATTTATTTAAACGCAATAAAAGATCTAAGAGGTATATGGATGAAACCGAGAAATAACCATTTCTGGAGTGAAATTGTTCTGAAGACGTATACTGAGTTAGAGAGAAAATTTTTGAATGCAAAAGGATACATTTGTGTTTAACTTAATAAAGAAAAAATTAATGAATTAAAGTTTTAAGGTAACTAAATTGAATGAAACATTATTAAGTATCTTAAAAACTACAAATCATTTTCTGCGAAAATAATGGCCGAGGTTATCGTAATACACTTCTACGCAGG
>NW_017295685.1:46712-48200 GCF_001594075.2 Trachymyrmex cornetzi | reverse complement strand
TGTGTGTGTGTGTGTGCGCGCGCGCGCGCGCGTGTATTTTATAATGTATTTTGTTGCTTTACCTGTGGAATAATATTTTTAGCATTTCTGTATAAATTGGAATCTTTGAAAACTGCAGCATCATGAGTATTTCCAGGGTGCCGAATACAAATATTTCTAAATCTGTATATATAAGAGTAATTAATTATTTATGACCACTTATTTAACTATTATTAATATAAATTAACCAATAAATAACGTATACCTGCATTTGTCATCGACAACTGCTTGTAAATTAAAGGAAGGCCAACCCTTACGGTTAACGTAGTCTCGATAACCCTCTGATGGTGCTAATATTGGTATATGTGAACCATCGATGCATCCGATAATTTGCGGTGGGAAATTCTCTCGAAACGTAATGCTATTTCAGAAACTTCAATTTCATTTAGCATTTGCAAAAATTCTGGCATAAGAAATTCATTGATCGCATTTACAACTCTATATAAACATTTTTTCACAGTGGACTTATGTATGCCAAATACATTTCCAACTACCCGATACTCTGCGCAACTTGCCAATTTATACAATGCAACAGCGACTTGTTTTTGAACAGATAATGGTTCTCTTGATTTTAAGAAAAGAGGTTTTGGCTCCAAATGCGGTTGCAATAATAAACACAAATAATCAAATGTATCCTTTCGCATTCGAAAAGTTTCTATCCAATCTGATTCAGTATACGTCTTCAATACAATTTCACTCCAGAAATGGTTACTTCTCGGTTTCATCCATATACTTCTTTGATCTTTTATTGCGTTTAAATAAGTTTCTACGATGTTATTTATCGGTAATGTACGTATATAATACGTAAGCATTGTCATTTGGAGCTTTTGCAGATATTTAATTCTTTCCCACATCTGTTTTCTTTTACGCAGAATTTTTATGGAGACACAATGTCTTCTTCTATTATTTTCAAAAATAAATTGATGATAAAATTGCATATATTGTTCGGATGCCATTATAACCATCAAACTAATTATTTAATAATCAAAAACATTAAATGTCAGATTCGCGATTTGAATTTAGCGCTAAAACCGCAAAATACTTCAGGTCGCTTACGGTGACCTATCTTGGGTCGCTTAATAGGCCAGGCCGCGTATAGGTCTCTCGGTGTAAATGGTTGGTGCCTAGACCTATTTTGGTCGCATTATAGATCAGACCGCGTATAGGTCTCTCGGTGTAAACGTAGCCAATAGGACGCTTAGGCTGAAGCCAAGATAGGTGTGAGAGAGAAAGGTATAGAACCTAAAATTCGCAATGCGCATGCTCAATTTCGTCAAGTGATTCTATCTATTACGTTGTTCCATTCGTTCCAATGGATCGACGAACGGAATGACGGAACTGAACATGCGCATTGCGAATTTTAGGTCTTCTATACCTTTCTCTCTCGCACCTATCTAGGCTTCAGCCCAATGCATTGGCGGTGGGAAGATCCCGTTTGCCTACAGTTCA
>NW_017295685.1:45903-46520 GCF_001594075.2 Trachymyrmex cornetzi | reverse complement strand
CCAATGAGATTATTTTATTTTTAAATTGGCCAATCAGCGATACATGTGTGCAATATGCTATGTGTGCAATCGGAGCCCTCCCATTGGCGGTATAGACGATGAGTGTTCCATGTGTATATGTTCTAAGTCTATACGCCTGTTTTTTTTTTTGGCTGAACTTCTGTACCAGTTCATCTTTCTTCCTCTTCTTTCCTCCTGAAGAGAAAAGGAAGAAAGATGAACTGGTGCAAAAGTTCAACCAAAAAGAACAGGCCTCATATTTCTTACTTATTTATTACTGTTTATTATTTGTCTAATGCCGTGTTTAGGCCGTAAGGTTATATAGCGCTCAGTGAGCGGTGGAGCGACTTAAAATTACTGTTGCGGGATTTTCTAAACGTTTTATCGGCAATTGTCGCAATCGTTAACTAGCGATAGCCAATGAATGCCGCGCTTTCTTCCAGGATAGTCCTGCCATTGGCTGTCACTAGTTAACGATAGCGGCAATCATCGATAAAACGTTTAGAGAATCCCACTACTGGGTATCAATGGGTGGCACCCAGTTGGACACAGCTCAATTGGACACGACCCACTCACAGCGCTTGAGACTACAAAGCTCCTAATGCTGGATTCACACT
>NW_017295685.1:39995-45764 GCF_001594075.2 Trachymyrmex cornetzi | reverse complement strand
TAAGCACCGGTCGCTGTGATTGGTGGTGTCCAATCGAGCCGTGGTCAATCGGGATCACCCCGGTATCAATCATGAAATTTTATCCCTAGGATGGAAAATAAAAAGTGAAAAATTTCTCCATTAAGGCCGCAGCACACACTCTTTGCATAACGCATAATGCATAGTGCATAATGAAATCAACCAATTGAAATCCTTCTTTTCCATGGAATGGGAGGAAAGGAAAGATTCTGATTAGTTGATCCGCTTATGCACTATGCGTTATGTGTTATCCCGGATCTACAATAGGTGTTTTAAGCCTTAAGGGTGCCGTCACATGCAGCGTAACCTGCGTAAGCGTAACCTACGTATTCTAGTAATTTACTAGAATACGTTATTTTTTATTTACTAGAATACGCCATCTGAAAGCCCGCATTCACATTGAGCGTATTTCGCGGAAGATTAGAGAAATGCGGAACTAATGCAACCAATTGCTGATTAGAATTTCTGTTGTACACTCTAACAGAAATGCTAATTGAATTTACGATTGGTTTTCGTAACCTACGCATCTCGAAAAATACGCCTCATGGGGAACCGGTACCTTTCCATCGCGTATATATGAGCGGATGATCGAATAAATTATTAAAATCGGAAAATTTTGTGAAACCACTCTTAGGCTTATTCGACGCGTTTTTGCATGAAACGAAAGAATCTGGCAAAAAAAACGTCGTTCTGTCTTGTGATCTGAGATATTAAGCGTTAAAGTTGATGACTATTGAGGTTAGGAAATCTGTCACAGAGGCAAAATGAGGTCTATAATTGTACTGTTCCACATGGGTTTCGACTTTTCACGCGATGCAAAGGGGCGCACGACTTTTATAATTGTACTGTTACAAAATCGAAACCCTTGTGCATTTTTTCAGACAAAATAAACTAAAATGAGCCAGAAATTAGATTCGACGCATAGTGGTTCTATCATGGTTCGGCGTAACAACAAAATAGCGTAAAAAGCATAAAGTGACTAGACAGAAATTGATATTCAAGTGAAATGATATGATTGGTCGGCGCAAGTACGCTTACGCAAGTTACGCCGCATGTGACGGCACCCTTAAGGCCCGTCTACAATACACGGAGTAAGAAGTAAGAGTAAGAAATTGACCAATCACAGTCGATTATTCTTCTCACATTCGACTGTGATTGGTCAATTTCTTACTCTTACTTAGACGCCTAAGGCGTCGTCTACAATACACAGAGTAAGAAGTAAGAGTAAGAAATTGACCAATCACAGTCGATTATTCTTCTCACATTCGACTGTGATTGGTCAATTTCTTACTCTTACTTCTTACTCCGTGTATTGTAGGCGGGCCTTAAAGTCATACGCCAATGCTTGTGCGTTACTTACGTCTACAACTTAAAGACTGCCGTAAAGCGTTACTCCTTGTGCTCATACCTTGTCAATTTAGGGGTTATGGCAGAGAACGAGACATAACGAGACGTAACTTTCGTAGTCGTAACGTAAGGTAAAGCCTCGTCTACAATAGTCGCATAGGTTGTGTCGGATGTCGCGAGTAGTAGCATCGCAGGAAAATTTGTCGCATGCCGCAAGAGTGTCGCTAAATGAACGTCTACAATAGTCATAACGATTGTTTGTACGCAATTCGATGACAAATTCTAAACGTCAACTTGCTGTGCTGTGATTGGCTGAGCTCATGCGACATGCCTGTCGCAGTCGCAAAAAGTTGAAGTTGGCTCAACTCTGTACGACAAGAGCTCTTGCGACTACGACAATCATGCGACTATATGCGACACTTTTGCGACATTTCATACGACATGCGACACAGCTTGTGCGACTATTGTAGACGAGGCTATACAGAACAGTGGAACATCGTTCCGTAAGTCCGGATCTACAATAGAGTTTTAAGCCTTAAGCCATAAGGAATGGGCGAATCACAGTCGTTTATTCTTCTCGGATTCGACTGTAATTGGTCAATTTCTTACGGCTTAAGGCTTAAAACACCTATTGTAGATCCGGGGTTATGATTACGTAGGCTGCGGTCCATTTGCTTCTTCCAAATGCTCTGAACGACCAGCAACCTTCTCGCGGTACGTATCGAGTAACCCCGGATCTACAATAGGGTTTTAAGCCTTAAGCCATAAGAAATGGGCGAATCACAGTCGCTTATTCTTCTTGGATTCGACTGTAATTGGTCAGTTTCTTACGGCATAAGGCATAAAACACCTATTGTAGATCCGGACTAATGCTAATGCTGGCGGTATTCGTTAAAAACACCGAATAACTTCAAAATGGCATTACTTGGTCAAAAAGAATCGTAGAGATTCGAATTTTTTTTCAAATTGTTTGTTGAAAAGTGCACTTTACAATGATCGATGCGGCATTTTCGAAATAAAATCGGGACGATCCAGGTAGCGCGTCAAACAATCAAATTTTTTAAGAAAACAAATGCTTGGGCTTTATCAAAACGTGGAGATGCGGCATCGACTTGCACCTAATTTCGCATCAAGTTTTTCTTAAAGTACAGATAATTACCTACAAAATGAAAAAAAAATCGTCTTGATACGATGAAAATTGATCGAGTTATGCGCAATTGAAAAATAGCAAAATTTCGATGAAAAATTTCGTTGCGATAATTTTGTTGCGTAGTGTACAGGATGAAGTATATTATACATATCAATTAACAAGTATTGAGCGACGGAATAAAACATATATGCAGATAATCTAGATTAGATTACTTTATTTTCGCGGAATTTTTATTCATATGTATGTATTATTGCACAGCATATACAAATATAAACGTAACATCTTGTAACGATGCACCCCCAGCAATGCATCGTCCCCGGTAATAACAGCTCGCCGGATGCCGCTACGGTGACCCCCGGTCACCGTACGCGATGAGAGCGCGGTGCGCTCGAAATATTTTTAAGAAACCAAACATAATTTCTGGCCGCAGCCCGTGACCGACGAGCTACGTCCGCGCAAAGTAAGGTTGTTTCAATCTTTGCAATATTAGAGAAAAGGCCCTTATTATGAGAGATCAAGATCATTTTGGATAAATGTTAGAAGTCTATGGGTAGAATTAAAAAAAATAATAGGTCATTTTGAAGGGAATTTAACAAGCTTTAAGATAGCGTTATATAAAATTTAATTCAAATTTCATTTTTTTTTAAATTAAAGAAATGTAAAAGTGAGCAAATCGCAAAGTCAAAAAATTGTGCTCCTAAGATGCCCTGAGAAATCGATAGTAAAACGCAAAGTATATCAGTATTGGGATTAAAAAACTTGTTTTCTCAAATGCAAATAAACACAACCAGCGTGCGTGAAAAATGAGCATGCGATAGATTATACCCAGAACTCGTCTTCGGGTAGTTGGAATCAAGTATCGCAGAAATAGACACTCGACATTCATTCCGATCGTCCTTTTTATTATATTAATATTTACTCTTTAGCAACGCGATTTCATTATAACATAAGAGCATGGGTTATTTCATATTAAAAATACCCTGGGTATCTCATATTACGATTTTCATGCCTTATGATTTTACGATCATCAAATCAAACTTCTGTAATTAAACAATTCAACATATTTCGTATTTTTCTATTAGTATGGTCTTACTCTATTACTACATGAAGAATTTATTGCCAAATATTTATTAAATAATAAACAAGATTTAAAGGCCATTTCAATGAAACTTGAAAACATCCAAATTCTAAAATATTTTTTTACAGTGACTACAATCATGATTTAATAATGAATTTTCTACTAAATAGTTCTCAATTCAAGAGCAATAAATTGATGATGGAATCAATAGATAACGTTTATTAGAAGTTAGTTTAGCAGAAACGCCGCTATCTCATATTAGACGCCTATCTCATAATAGCGGGCTCTCCTCTATATCTTTATTCTAAGTGTTCGAAGCATGGCGGAGGAAAACGTGTCTTCTTCCACTATACATAATAGATGCTTCAACTATGTATAATAGTATGGTGAAAGAAGACACGTGTCCTCTTCTACCATACATAATATTAGATGTACAACTTTGCTTCCGCCGTTTTTTCCGAAATTCGAGGCTTTATTGTAAAAAACTGGTTATATATTTATGATTCAAAGTATTGTCTATCGCTGGCCACTACTTTCTCCCATCTTTCGGGCAGTGTACGAATCCCGCATCGAAAAAAACTGGTCATCTTTTGAGGCGGTCCACGAATCGATCCAATTTTTTACTTCTTCATAAGATCGGAAGTGCTGGTCATCCAGGCCGTGTGTCATTGATCGAAACAAGTGATAGTCAGAGGGAGCAACGTCTGGAGAATACGGCGGGTGGGGTAGAACTTCCCATTTCAACGTTTCCAAGTATGTCTTGACCACTTTCGCAACATGAGGTGAAGCATTGTCATGTTGCAAAATCACTTTATCGTGTCTTTCGTTGTATTGCGGCCGTTTGTCTTTCAATGCTCGGCTCAAACGCATCAATTGCGTTCGATACCGATCGTCTGTGATTGTTTCAGTCGGTTTTAACAGCTCATAATACACTACGCCGAGCTGGTCCCACCAAATACAGAGCATGACCTTGGAACCGTGAATATTCGGTTTGGCCGTCGACGTGGAAGTATGGCCGGGAACTCCCCATGATTTTCTGCGCTTGGGATTATCGTAATGAACCCATTTTTCGTCCCCAGTCACAATGCGATGCAGAAATCCCTTCCGTTTTTGCTTTTCAAGCAGTTGTTCATAAGCAAACAAACGTCGTTCAATATCTCTCGACTTCAACTCGTACGACACCCAATTTCCTTGCTTCTGAATCATTCCCATGGCATTTTGAATGGCTTGTTGAGTCACTCCCAATGATCGTACCAATTCTTCTTGATTTTGACACGAGCCTTGATCAAGTAATGCCTCCAATTCTGCATCTTCGAAAACCTTCTATCTTCCACCGCTATACCGGTCTTCGACGTCAAAATTCTTGAAGCGTTGAAACCACTCACGACATGTTCTTTCACTAATAACGGTCTCACCATAAGTATTTGAGAGCATTCGATGAGCCTCAGCCGCAGATTTCTTCATATTGAAGCAGAAAATTAAAACCTCCCGCAAATGACGAGAACTTGGCTTGAAAACTGACATTTTCAATCGAGAATACTTTATAATGCAGACACAAATCGATAATGTTTCTATGGGGTTATGTTGACAGATGCCCAAGTTTATTGTATGACGTCTATGATCTATTTATTTCGATTACCACTTACCGCTAAAGCCATCTTATAGGAAAATGGCTGAAGCAAAGTTGTACACCTAATAGATGCTTTTTATTTACGTCACTTTTGAACGACACGTATACTGACGAGATGAAACTGATAACTTCGATGAAGTGTTTTATAAGCATTTAGAAATTAATGTACTACACGCAATATAACGTTTTTCATAAATTAAACGCGCGTAAAATTATTTTTGGATCAATTATACAGGGTGATCCATTTTAACTTAGACTACCAAATAACTCGAAATATCGCGATCAAATAAAAAAATGTTTAAAACAAAAATTGTTGGATATGAAGGGGCTGATTGAACTATGACCTTGACAATGACCTTAACCTTCATTTTCAAGGTTATTTGAAGGTCTACTTTCAATTTTCAAATAGAAAACCCATATTTTTGATCCCGGATTTTGAAAGAACGCAAAATTTTACGTCCAGATGAACTTTTATGTTATGGGTCAAAGTTGACCATAGAGGTCATTTCAAAGACAAATTCCTAATCGAAGCAGAAAGCCAAAAAA
>NW_017295685.1:31843-39723 GCF_001594075.2 Trachymyrmex cornetzi | reverse complement strand
TGATGGAGTTCCTCTAAGTATCCCTCCAAAATTTTGTCCATTTAGTGCCAAAGTCACAAGTGTTTATGTATTTTTTTTAACATTTGTAATCTGATAAAATTCTGGTCAGTAAAATGGCAAATTATACGCCTACAGAAGTAGTCGATATTCTTATAACCTTTGGTGAATGTGGTCGAAATTACAGACTTACTGCCCGTACTTATGCGGAGCGATTCCCAAATCGCCGCCATCCTACTGCTCAACAAATGAACATTAAAAGGAGATCTCGTAATAATCCACTTCATCGCGAAAAGCGAAGGAATAGACTTCATAATAATAATGATCCTAGATTGCTCGCAGTTTTGGCTATGGTTCATCAAAATCCCTATATTAGTACCCGTCAAGTAGAACGAGAACTGGGAATCCCTCAAACTACGGTACACAGATTGTTACGATCAGTCAATTACCATCCGTATCATATTACTCTGGTACAGGAATTAAGTGAGGCCGACTACGTACTCAGAGTACAATTTTGTACCAACTAATATGCTGATAGTATTTCGTACCAACTAATGTGCTGACAAAAAGCAAAAAGTAAAAAATGGTTTTTACTAGCGTGGTTTTCTTTACATAACTGCTCAAGTAAAGTATTTAATACTAACATCCCAACGTTAAGTACATTTCTATTATTATTTGCTCTCTTTAGCGATTTACAAATAAAAATTGATTTTATGTTATACGTTTTTAAAGCAAACATAAATGCAAACATTTTTTTGAAATTGTGAAACAATTTAGACTAAACCCAATAATGTCTATAAATAACATTCATACACATTTAGCGATAAATAATTTAAATAAAATTTACCTATTACTTTTTTTTTCCTGGTTTAAGAATGCGGAATACGAATGTGAATGATAGAATTAAACAATTCACAAAATACAAAAACTCGCAAGGCATCAATCTTTTATCAAAAACATTTTGTACATTGCACTGATATCGTGTATTAAAAAATTATGAGAAACTAATAATCGCTTATTGTAACATAGTTGAAATATCTAAGTAATAGATGAATTGTGTGTGTATATAACGTATCTAAGAAATAAAGCCATAAAACCTCGAAGAATATTAAAAATGTGAAGAATTGTTTTACTTATTTCGTGATATGCGTTAATATTTCGAGTTAGATGATTGTCGAGCGGGATAGGATTTGTTTTGATGCAAAAAGGCGGGTGAGCAACGCATCATGTTTACGCGCAGTCACCTCACACTCCTCACAGTCATTCTATTACTCATGCACGCACGTTGCCTGGGTAGTCGTTCCATTCTTCTTCACATTTCCTTTTAAAACGTAATCCTTACAAATATTAGATAATACGAAAAGTTGTACTTTATCAATACTCACATTTTATGATTATTATCTTGCACGATTAACCTTTAATACGCACCTTTAGGTCATTCGTGTCCTGCGCATTTTTTTTCTTTGATGTATATTCAACAACATTATATACAACAATTGTACATAACAATTTATTATAAATATACAACTTTACAAATACTTTCTAAAGATGTCAAAATATACGTAAAAATTGCATAATAATTTTTATATAGGGGACTGATGAAAATTAATTCACGGAAGATCCATCGTGTGTAATAAGGGTGTCAAAAACTAAGATGCGTACTGAAGTTAATTATTCATCAGAAGATCAAGATGACAATCACGTATCACGAAACAGATATTTTGTATGGTTCATTCATTTAAAATCAAAACGCGATGGAAAAGTTTAGACTTTATTTTTATTTCGCGATAATTACGAATGATAATTATTTTTATATAATATAAAATTTTTCTCTTGCTTAAGTGTCAGGGAAAAAAGTTTTTATAGTTATATGAAATTATATAAAATTACAATTAGGAGCATGTATGGGAGAGATGTAGAGACTAGGGGATCAGAGAGCTGGCAGATGGTGATGGGATGGGTGTTGGGGAAGAGGATGAGGGAGAGGAATGGGGTTAAGAAAGGTGGATGAGGAGAGAGAGGAAGGAGAGAGAGGAGAGGTGGAGGAGAGAGGAGGGAGAAAGGGAAATGGGGGAGAAAGAGAGTGAGGGAGAAAGGAGTGGGGAGAGGGCAGGGGAGTGCAGGAGTGGAGGGTGGGAGGAGAGAGAGAATGTAAGAGTGAATGAGAGGAGGGCGTTTGAGGCGAAGCGTAGGGAGGGGGATGAAGCGAAATAAGAAAAGAAAGGCAAAAGAAAACGGAAGTCCCCGAGAGAGGGAGAGAACATAGGAGTTAAGTTAGAAGATAAGATTTAGTAGTATGTAAGACTTAGGTTAAGAGTAGGATAAGACTGTTATGTATTGTGATTGTATGTTGTAAAAGAGCGCAACCTTGAGGGGAGTCGCTAATAAATATATCTATTTATAAAATTACAATATTATTAGATGTAATTACCTGTAATACAATTTTATATAATTATGTATAAAACATTTTTCCGGGGAATTATCGTTTTTCGTTGAAAACCGATATATTAGCATTTTATTTTTTATTACATACAAAATACATGCATGTTGTATTAAAAAGGATATATATGGTAGATTATATACTTTATATGCATACCTGTGTATTTTATATTTAATCACTATTATTAATGAAGTAATATAGACACATATTATGAGTATATTTATGCAATAAAACGTTAATAAAATAATTAAACTGCCAGAGTGTGCTGAGATTAAAGTCCATTAATATTCGGGTATTATTGCGTATGTCTATTAAGTAATTAATTAAAGTATTTGTCTGTTAAATCCAGCTGAAAAATATTAAACAAATCTTTATAATATAATAAGCTATTATTCTTCTAATATAATACAATACAGTTTATCAAACAATATAGCTGTAAAATTTCGAATCTTGTCATAACAACCAGAAATATTTGATTTAACCAAGTACATTTAACTGTATACGTTGATATCAAAATGTAATTAAACCAATTTTCTCATGCATTAGAAAAAAGGTCTATTATAGATTATATACCGATATTAAAGTCATCAGGAAGGACAAACCTGCGGCGTAGAACTGAAAAAAATGCTTTCTTAATGAAAATATTCACGTTAAATTGCTCATAATTAATATAAAAGAATTTTGAATGTGTAAATTAATAATAAAAAATCTAAAAAAAATGCAGTTAATTTAGAAATTACTTCAACATTTGGTTGCCATTTATGTAATTTACAAAATTGAATGTAGAAGTATTTATATATCTTGTAGAAGTAATTCTATTGTATAATACATATGTATACATTCTATTACATACATGCTTATACTTTTAATTAATATTGGACATACCTGGCGAATGAAATTATATCCAAAGTGGAAACGTCCCACTCCAAATTTTACCTCCTTTAGTTTTATTTGCAATTTAAATTGTAAAATCTAATTAATATAAATAATTGAATAAACGTTAGTTATACCTTTCGCGTAAGTTCAGATATTAGCATAAATATTATCAAATAGCCATATAAAAAATTAAGGCATTATTATAAAACGTCAATTATATTATATTGTTGGATATCAAAGGAACAATCCAATCCTTTAAGTTAAATAACATTTTGTTATTTTTAGCTTCAATATATGTAAAAATCAATCAATTTTTCAGTTTCAAAGTTTAAACAGCGTTCATAATAATAATTAAATTTGAGGCAAATTTAATATATTATCTAGAGTTCACATCATACAATTTCATTATTGTAATTAAGTTAATGACATATTGAGAAAAATCAGTGGCGATCTATAGAAACGATTGAAAATAACTCAAATATAATTGATCAACGTTACAAGTTTAACAGTGTATGCTTTTATATATTTTAGGCTACTTGTACATATATTAATACTAATTACAAGAATTTTATAAATTATTTTAAATTTTATGCTATGTTAAAATACATAGTGCTTATTTTGTAGAACATTGATAATATAAACAATAAATTCCAAATGTTCGCTTCCAGCATATAAAATGAAAAATAATTTATAAAACACTTTTTCTAGCCTATATATCCTTAGCTATTAGGTGTTAAACTTAATTCCTATCGTTTTTTCGTCTCGAAAATCGATTTGTTTCGAAGAGAAGATGAATGAATACCTTAATCAAAGTAATTTCCACCATTTTCTACTACTTTTTCCCATCTTTCCGGCAACAGGGCAATCCCACGACAGTAGAACGCGGTGTCTTTCGAGGCAATCCATTCATCCATCCATTTTTGGACTTTGTTGTAACTGGAGAAGTGTATGTCCGTAAGTGCGTGTTGCATCGATCGGAAGAGATGGTAATCCGGCGGTGCCAAGTCTGGAGAGTACACTGGGTGCGGCAGAACTTCCCATTCAAGCTCTCGAAGTCTGCTTTACGCTTTTCGCGACATGCGGTCGAGCGTTATCATGCAACAAAATGACTTTGCGTCAATTGTTAGCTACGGATGATCTTTTTTGCATCAATTTGTCACTCAATCGGTATAATTGCTGTTTGTAGCGATCAGATGTAAAGGTTTCATTTGGATCCAAAAGTTCATAATACAGCACACCTTCCTGGTCCCACCAAACGCACAGCAAGGTCTTATGCCCGTGAATATTTCTCTTCAGCGTTGAAGCAGATGGTTGGCCGGGGTCCACCCATGATTTTTTCCGCTTGGAATTACCAAAATAAATCCATTTTTCATTGCCAGTCACGATGCGACACAAAAAACTCTTTTTTCTTTACCTGGCAAGTAAAGAAGTCGCAATAGTCAAACGATTCGAAATGGCGCTTTCTGACAACTCATGTGGTAGCCATCTCCCTTCCTTATGGATCTTTCCCATGGCATGCAAGCGTTTTGAGACGGCCTTTGGAGTAACATTTAACTGTTTCGATAACTCTAAAAATGTTTAAGCTGGATTCTCATCAAGCAATTCTTGCAGCTCGACATCTTCAAATTTTTTTGGCTGTCTTGGACGTTCTTTGTCTCTCACATCAAAATCACCGTTTCGAAAGCATTCAAATCAAACTCTACATGTTCTTTCCGATGGAGTTTCATCACCATACACTTCGGATAATAAGCGATGCGCTTCAGCTGCGGTTTTCTTGAGATCGAAGTAGTGAAGAAGCACACGTCGGAAAAACAGCTTATCGCGATTCATTTTCAATCGATTGGAAAATCTCTTTGGTGTCGAGAAATCTAACCTGTGAGGATTGAATCACTTTCAGCGATGTTCTAAACTACAAAAGACATATGACTTCATCATCGAAACTCGCCAGCGTTAGAGCCAGCACTTTCTAGTAGCGAGCGATAGGAATTAAGTTTAACACCTAATATAATGTTAGTATGTTGGGTGTACAAGTATCCTAAAGTATATAAGAGTATAATACAATTGCTGTTTTATAATGACCCAATGTTTGCATAATGTTGGTTAAAATTTATGCAGGTGACTGAACTTTTATGAGCGATAAGATCTGTTTTCTGTGACTGAATCAGTGTACACTTTTGGAACTTGAAGTGAAATAGGTATATGTTTGATATTTGTCGAAAGCGAGAAAGAGAGTTCTAGTGCAGGAACAGAAAACAGATCAATAGTAACATTATACATCCCAGACAGCCAAGTCTATAGAAAGCAGGTTTTTTAAATGTCTGCTACACACTATATATGCCAACAAAATGACAACAGAATTAGATGTATATAATACTGTTGACAGACTGCTAGAAAAAACGTAGCAAAATCTGCAAGCGACAGATAATGTCGGTAGGATCTGCTCAGTTTCTTCCAACAATTTGCCTTCACATTATGTCGACAGCCGATGTTAACAGAACACAAGCCTAATGCGGACGTAGTTGATGGCAGACTGCCGCCATTTTCTGCTCGAACCTGCTGACAGTCTGCTAGAAGACTGCAGACATTTGGCTATCTGGGATAGAAGAGTTAAAATTTTATATAACGTTTTATTGTAATTATTTACTTCTTTATCTAAGTCCTCGTCGAAATTATAATTGGATAATTCGTGAAGAATTGCTACTGTCTTACTTATCTGAAATTATTTTTATACAATATGAAAGTCTGTAGTAAAATTGAAAATTTTGCACTCAATAAATAAGGTTGCGTTATTTCGAAGAAAACTACGATATGTAAATTTATTGTTGCAAAATTGTTGCTTGTGCTTATTATTCTAGTTAAATAATTAATAATGTTTTAATTCTACTATACCTTGTAGTAAACAGTTTGACATATGTAGTTTAATGTGAGAAATAAGGCGGTATGCAGAATGAAAAAATAAATACTATATAACCATCCGTAAATTATATCAAATGACCATCTATAGTTTCGTTTATTTTTTATTGCAAGTATCCAACATATTTGGACATAGAACATAGTACTGTCTAAAAAGAACCATAGCATTTGTAGTAACATTTGCATGGTGAATATTTTATTTAGTTTGCGTGATATAAGGTATAGTTGTAGGTGGACGTGCCTGTAAATAAATCGTAATTATTATAATTAATCAAACCATAAAGACGAAAAGTACTGAGCAAAATATATTTAGCCTAGATTTTGATTAGAACTACAGTTGTAATTTGCGATCGGTTAAAAAATGTGCAATTATTTCACACAGTTAAAGTTAATTATTTTTATATATGTACAGTATATGCACACATATTATATTTACATAGAGGAAAGCCCCCTATTATGAGATAGGCACCTAATATGAGATTGTGGCGTTTCTGCTAAACTAATAAACGCTAGCTATTGGTTCCACCATGAATTTATTGTTCTTGGATTGAAAACTATTTAGTAAAAAATTATTAGATCATGCCTGTAGTCATTGTAAAACAAGCTTTTAGAATTTGGATGTCTTGAAGCTTCATTGAGATGAGTTTTTAAACCTTATTTATTATTTAATAAATAAATATTTGCAATAAATTCTTCATGTAGTGATAAAGTAAGATCGTACTAATAGAAAAATACGAGATATGTTGAATTGTTTAATTACAGAAGTTAGATTTGATGCTCGTAAAACCATAAGGTGTTGAAATTGTAATATGAGATATATCCAGGGTATTTCTAATATCAAATAACCCATGCTCCTATGTTATAGTGAAAATCGTTGCTAAAGTATAAATATTATTGTACAATAAGAAAAAAGACAACCGGAACGAACGCCGAGTGCCTATATTTGCGATGCTTGATTACAACTACCTGAAGACGAGTTCTAGATACAACTTATGGCATGCTCACTTTTCGCGCACACTGGCGCTGTGTTTGTTTGTATTTTAAAAACATTAAATAAAGTTTTTTAATTGCATCACTGATATACTTTGCGTTTTACTATCGATTTCTAGGGGCATCTCATATTAGGAGCACAATTTTTTAACTTTGCAATTTGCTCACTTTTTACATTTCTTTAATTTAAAAAAAAAATGGAATTTGAATAAATTTTATATAACGTTATCTTAAAGCTTATTAAATTCCCTTCAAAATGACCTATTTTTTAAATTCTGCCTATAGACTTCTAGCATTTACCCAAAATGAACTCGATATCTCATAATAGGGGCCTTTCCTTTATTATATGTATACATGTGAGTAAAAAGTAACGAACCGATGAAATATTTTAAAAACTAAGCATTTCCGAAAGAAATGTTTCCTACAAAAGTTGTAGAGTTTTAAATGATCTATTCAAATCTTATTTTTATTTTTACGTAAAAATAAATATTTAGTACAAAAATGAAAATAGAAGGAATAATCTCCTTCCCCTACAAGGGAACAAAAGTTGCAACAACTTAATACTTTTGTATCCAGAATGATTAGAAAAATTATTGCGTAAAAAATCATATAATTCTATTTAAAAAAGCATAAATGACCATATATAACATATATATATATATAT
>NW_017295685.1:0-31601 GCF_001594075.2 Trachymyrmex cornetzi | reverse complement strand
CCCCCCCTCCCCGAACCATTGCACTTTCAAAAACATTTTTTAAAACCTTTTATACTTATTGAGATATTACACGATGTCAAAAATGAGGCAAACTGTACACATAATAGGCGCTCGCATATGTGTAAACAGTAATTCTTTTTAAAAAAATTACATTATAATCCATATATATTGTTTGCAATCCTCAACCCCCGTTATCCGTTGACGAACTAAAATACATCTGTTTTGTCTTCTATCTGCATTATTTTCGAAAAGATCAGGACAGAGTACTTGTAAACGATTATTGACTTGATGAAATCTGGAGCTTGTGTATCTGAATTGAATTAAAGAAATTTATTTATAATGTATTTTATTAAAATTAAGCTATATGCATTACATACATATATTTTAATTACGCTATTAATAAATAATTAAAGTCAGACTAAATAAAAATTTTGTTACTTATTTTTTACGTTTTATTATATTTTATATAATATTTTGAGAATGTTTTATCAACTTTTTAGTTGCATTTTTTAATTGGCAATTATTTTTTACCAACATGAGAAAATGCGGTACTACATAAAAAATTCTGAAAAAATTCTCTAAATTCTATGAGAAAAAAATAAACAATTTTCGTCACTTATTGTTTTTCTATAAAGTTGACAGTGCTTGAGTAAAAAATTATTAAAAACGAATTTTCAACGATTTTTAGTAATTAATATCTTGTTAAAATTAATTAATGCGAAAATTGCAAAATGGTAGAGAACTTTACGACTCAATTTAGTTTGCTCTATCAGCGCACGAATTATTTGACGATCATTCTGAGGCATCCTGTATACTAACCTAAGGATAGTTCCCCAAATCAAAGCACTTAAGATATTTAGAAATTTCGAATAATCTTCCAAAAATATGAAATTAATATTATCGAAATCCATGTTCATACTTCCAAATATTTCATAAATATTTATTGCTATATCAAAAAAAATGTATACAATCCATCCGATTATTATCCAAATTATCCAGTTACGCAGCCGTTGGTATTTCTTTGGCGCACCAAGTGCTTCTAATGTGTCGTCTACTACGGAGAGTTCATGCAAGCACATTTTCAGTTCCTTAAAAAATCATCTTGATTGATTATGCAACATAAAAAAAATTATTACTTTATATTTGAATAAAAATTGTTATTGCAATGTAAATAGATAATGTGATAGATAAAAAGTTATTAAAACTTGATTAGTATTTAAACATAAGATTTAAAAAAGCTATATTAAAAGCTAATTTAGGAAAATAAAATTTACAAATACAAATATTAACGTTGCCAAACATATATCTATTTCATCAATAATAAATAATAATATAAACATTAAAGTTGATCTGTTCAAACACTTTTTATAAAGAACGGTGGCAGTTTAGGGCCAAAATTTACATGTGACGAAAACGTATGAAATTGGTCAATTTTTATAGATTTGCTGACCTCGAATATGAAGATTAAAATTCTTTAAAGTCCGATGAACTTTGTGAAAATACAATTTTTCTGCAAAGAAGAAAAATACACCCCGTGTTGGTTATTGAATTGAATATCTCTTATTGTAAGCGATACCCAATTCAATAACCATTACGCGATGTATATTGGGTAAAGCTAATACTAATGATAAAAAAGCAGAAATGCACGTAGGTACGGACATTCATTTTTGTTTTGTTCATGTTATTGTACGCCGTATAACATTGACTTTTACATTGCAAAAAGATGCAGGTTTTTAGGTCATTATAATAGAAAAAAGGTTTCTTGTTTAGAGAGAGAGTTACTATTTGTTCATCGGGAAATATAATATTTTGCTGTAAAGTAAAGCTTAAAATTCTCCACAGTCTGGAGAATTTTAGAGAATATTAAACTTCATGTTCGAGTTCAGCACGTCCAAATCTATAAAGATTGGCCGATTTCATACGTTTTTATCACAGGCAAATTTTATATCACAGGCCCTAAACTACCATTATTTATGTTTGTCTGTGATAGAAACGTATGAAACTGTGAAATCAAGACGTCTTTAATTTCTCAATAAAGAAAATAATTAAACAAAGTTAAAGAATTTTAACAAATCAAATAATATTAGAGACTAATAGATTGATGAATATAGACTATGAATACATAAAAAAATGTTTACCTTAAAATAAAAGTTGCTAGCAGCTACCGATCCAATCGCGGTGATCGTCATTATCGTGGTCATCCAATTGTATAGGTCATTCGTCCAAGTTTTGATATAGGCTTCATAATAAAACGAATAAGTAAGATAACCCCATGTGGTCAAGGTATACAGGTAAGAAAGATACGGTCTTGGTTGTCCAAGAGGATATTCAAACCAGTACAAACTGCAGAACGATCCAACAACTAATAATGGTGCCAGCGCTGTATGTAGCATTTTCGTCATAGTTACTGAGCAATCGACTAGTAATTTTAATTAATTCTTATCGCACGAGACACAAACGCGTTTAATATTCTTAATAAGAATTTAAAAAATGATTTGTTTCTACAGACGCTGTAGGAACCTTGTAAGAATTATACTGTAAGATAGGTATATTGGAGAATGAAGTATATACATATGAACTAACAAGTGATGAGAGACGGAATAAAACATATACGCAGATAATCTAAATTAGATTACTTTATTCTCGCGGAATTTTTATTCATATGTATGTATTATAACAGGACATAAACAAATATAAACGTAACTATATCTTTGCAATATTATATCTTTATTTACAGGTGTTCAAAGAAACTAGCATAATGGAAGAAGACAATGTATTTCATAATTTCAAGGATGTCAATTCGTTCAACTAAAAGAATGCTAGCATTTTATTGGCTAGCATGTGAATGACTAGCATTTTACTGATTGGTCATGACGTAAAAGGTACATGTGCAATGCGCATTATGCGCACTGTTACATATTGTCTTCTTCCATTATGCATAATGTAATAGATGCTTTTTATTTACGACACTTTTGAACGACACGTATTGACAAGTTGAAGCTGATAACTTAAATTGTTGTGTGTTTATGTATTTTATAAGTATGTAAAAGTTAATGCACACGTAATGTAACCTTTTTTGTAAGTGAAACGTACATAAAATTATTTTTGTAATAATAATATAATTTATGAATATCGAGCTGTAAAACTAGATACTTAGTTTTTCTTGTATACTAAATATATTTTTATGTACATTTAATTATAGATACATATATGTTAAATATATATACATATATACCTGTTATATATAATTGTATATATATTGATAGTATTCATTTTTATAATACTAAAAATTCCCTAATAAAATTAAGCATAACTTTGGAACTGTTCGTCGGTAATAAAAGAAATATTTCTTTTTTATTAATCTTAATCCCAGCCCATTCGATTGATCCTAATCGTTATATCTTACAAACATTATAATAAAGAGACTCAACCCTTTTATCTACTCTAAATTTATATCGCAATGGTATACAAATTGACGTGTGTTTGATATTCATTTTTAAAAGTTAATCGATAATTGCACAGTAATATAAATAATATATTACAGTTTTCGGATGATATCTTCCTTCTCCCAGATACGACCATGACGTGGTGGGAGGACTCAGAACTTCGAGGATATACACGAAAAAAACGGTTTTTCTATATTAAAAAATTTTTCTATCTATCTGAATTATATGTATATCTACATAAATTTTTAGATACTAGAGTAAAATTATTCTCTTCGTGTAAAAATTCATCGATAAGGAAGCTAATGTACCCTCGTTGCCGATTTAATTGAACGTAAACGAACCGCAGTCGGTTCGTTGCATCGCGTGTTTGCTTCGGGAGTGCCATTGAAGTTATCGGACTAATGGACTTTTCACAAAACCCATTCGATGGAATGTTAGTTCAATGCTTTAACAGTAAACGGAACTCAATGAAATGCTGCCTGAGATAGCCACCATGGTCACTGCAACTCTCACGTGCTCCGGGCACGAGGTGATGTCGGCCGCGTAATGTCAAGCATTCCGCAATTGTGCAGTGTTCGAATGGTTTAGCAACTATTGTTAAGGCCACCGCAGACAAAATTTCTGTAACAGTAACCATAAGATGTAAATTTAAGTTAAAGAGCCAATCAGAATATTGCTGTAGATTTACATATCCTGACGGAAATAGAAACAACAGTAAACTTATGCATAAAGCAAATTTCAACCGGTTAAAATTTGTCTTACGGATAAGTTTACTGCTCTATTTCTATTTCCGTTAGATTACCTAGGGCTAAAGCAATAACTTCATTGTCTCATCGGCTTAAGTTTACGCTTGACGCTTAATGTTACGGAATTTTGTCTGCGATAGCCGTTACTGTCGGCTAATTGAAGACACGCTCTGTCTGTCGGCAAACGGTTCGATCTTTACCGGTATAGAAGCGAACGATTGACTTCGATTCGCGTCTGGGTTGCTCAAAAAGTTGTATTACTCTGATCAGGACACTCATTTCTCTGCCTTTATCTACCAGCGTCTCAATCGCGTTTAATCTAACTCGGTCAGAGCCTAACTGTTAGTTTTTTGCTCGTGACGACAGGTTGGATCTTATTTCCTAGATTGTCTAGTTCGTTAGACTCGGCGGTAAATGTTCACCTTTACACAGCCAGCTCCAAACGACCTCCGAGTGACTTGATCTTGACCCTCAAGGAGGTCAAGGTCACTGACCTTTTCCATCGCTCATTGCTCATTGAAAATCCAGCAAATACAAATAATCTCAAACTCGTAACTCATACATAATCTTAATTTTTTGGATCGTAACAGTGATATCAAAAGTTACGTGAATTTGCGGAGAATGTTCTCAAATTTGTCGTCCCATTTTATCTATAGTAGTTACATAACAGTGATATGATTTAAATATGAAACGGCTTTAGGATTGACATATAACAATTATATATTGAGACGAAATGCATATATAACATTTACGTAATGCAAAATTTGTCACTGTGACATTACAAATAGGTGAAATTGTTATTTATTTGTTACTTATTGACATCGACTCAATTTCTTTGATATGAAGAAGTTTTTTGGTTATTTCTTGCTATTAAAATTAAAAAAATAATTTATGTAATTTTGCAACTCTTTTTTTAAATGAAAGAAATATATTTTTTATATGTAACAAAAAAAATTTTCTTAAATAAAAACTATTTTTTTATGTAATAAAAAAATTATGGTTATATCTTAACGAAAAAAATATTTTTTTATTATTATTTACTTTTGTTTTACCAGTTCAATTTATTATTTACTGTTTTGCATACCTATATTCTTGTCTTCTTAACTACAATTAATTATTGAAAAACGAATCGCATCGCCGTCAAGATTTGAACCTACAATCCCTAGAACAGTAACCTAATACACTTACGCTGAGCTTAAATTGTGTACGCTTGTAATTATTCCTTATATTAATTTCATGCCTCTGCTGACAGTTTAACATTATTAATATTTGAAGAGATTACATGGAAACCAAATAATACGCTGATATTTATTCACTTATGTTAGTTAGGAAATGATAATGATCTATCCATGTTAAATACTTATTCTTTATATTTTTGTATCTATAAAGGAAAAATCTACACGACAATCGTATATATTATTATCTAAATAATCTGCATAAAAATAATTAACTTATAGCATAATATTACTTAATAAACTTATAATATTAATAATATTAACCCTTACCGTACTAATATGAGTAACTAGTGACCGAGCGATTCCTATTTGTGCAAGTTTCTCGCAAGTCAATCCGGCATTTGTTATTGCCGCGTAAAAAAAGTTTGTGATGGGGGAGATCTGTGCGCGGTGGTGCGACCCCGGCCGTCAATCTACCTATGACTTACGTGCAGTTTAAGGCGACGTGAGACACTAGTGACCCTTGTGAGTATACGATGTTAGCTTTTTTGTGAAAATAAAAATTGTGTCAAAATCATTATAAGTATTCTATTTTCACTCTAAATTAATGTTTAAATGTTTGTTTTCTAAAAAAATTATTTATTTTTTAGACAAAATAGATAAAATTGAAGAGGCGAGTCACGCTTTTCTTTACATATTTATCTGAATGTGTATTAAAATTTATATTTTTTTAATGAAAAAATACATTATTTTACAACAAAATAAAAAAATGCGTATTTTAACTCGATTTTTTTTATATATCCCTTACTGAAAATTATTCATATTCATGTGTTCAAATAATTCAACTTTTTGTAGAATTCGAAATTTTAGTATTTTTTTTTATAACTTCATATCTAAACTACAAAACCCTGAAGTGATTTTTTTATTGTATATTCATTTATTATGAAAAGTTATAATTTTTTAAATCAAATGCCATTTTTTCCCAACTTACGAATCTTTCGGTAATTATAAATAATATTACATTTTATTATTTTCCAAAATGAAAAGTCAATATTTATTCTAGAAAGTTGGAAGTATGTTAGTGAATTTTTAGAGATTTTTTGAATTATTTTGGAGAGGTGAAAAAACGAAAAGATTCTAGTGACCCTGATTGGTATGGATGAGGCACCAAATTGTAGATGGTACGGTAAGGCTTAATAATAAACTTATAGCAAACTATATAGAACCTGACCTATAATATCTTTTGGATAGACTTTATTTGCTAGCGATACTGATTATTTTGATTATTTGTTATATTGACGAATAATTTACAATAGTACTTATTGATCGATCGTTTTCTTATCAATTTATCACATTTGTTGTCCCTTAATATGTTTATATAACAAAGTCACTTCTCTCAATGTGCAAAAACAAATATAATGAAATATACTCAAACACTGAAAAAGTAACGTATAATTTATGAAATTATGTTACATTGTAGTGATGTAATTTTTTAGGAAAGTACAATCTCTATAATTTTAGTGATATAACTGTCACAAACTACAATATACATTTCTGCAGATGTAACAAAAAAATGTATTATTTACATCTTTTTCCATTATGGCTTAGTGATGCAAATGTATTTTGTATTTGTTATATCTCATTCATAGAATGGTATATGGATGTAACTTAATTACGTTTAGTTTATATAATTATGTTATATGCTAAATATATAACAAAGACATGTAACAAAATTATCATATTTATATCGGGATATCTCGTTTACGCCATAAAGCCGTCTTGTTATAAAACAGAGACGTCTGAATAATGACAAAAAAATTATATAACAGTGCCAAGTCATGTTTACTGGGAAGTTATAAGCGAAATAATTTTTATGAATGAGACACTTTAAAAACAAAAAATCTACCTTAAAATAGATTTCCTACTTTAAAAACAAAAATTTTCTCGCAGGAAATCTATTTTAAAGCAGATAATTTTTGTTTTTAAAGAAGAAAAATCTATTTTAATAAAGCAGAAAATTCTTATTTCCTTATAATTTTTATTTCCTGCTTAGTAATTTGAACTCACCTTTGACGTACCATGGTTGGATTAGGGTTAGGTTATTATATACTCATGGGTAGTTTTTCAAGGGTAGTTTTTCGCCGTTAAGGGTGTCTTCCGACGCATAGATTCGCTCAGGGTATTTTTTATTTGTTGTCTGGCATACAGGTGTAGCTCTGTGCAAAAGGAGAAATGGGACAAATCATTTTTGGCTTTGAAAGAATTTTTTTAAGTTTTTCGAGAGTAGTTTTTCGCCGTTAAGGGTGTCTTCCGACGCATGGATTCGCTCGGGGTATTTTTTATTTGTTGTCTGGCATACAGGTGTAGCTCTGTGCAAAAGGAGGAATGGGACAAATCATTTTTGGCTTTAAAAGAATTTTTTTTAATTTTTCGAGGGTAGTTTTTTGCCGTTAAGGGTGTCTTCCGACGCATGGATTCGCTCGGGCTATTTTTTATTTGTTGTCTTAAGTTTACATAAAAGGATCAAGATGACAATTATGTATCATGGAACAGATATTTCGTATGGTTCATTCATTTGAAATCAAAACGCGATGGAAAACAGACATTATTACTACTTTGCGATAATTCGAATGATAATTATTTTTATTTAATATAAAATTTTTCTATCGCTTGAGTACTAGGGAAAAAAAGCTTGGTAATTATTCAGAATAGGGGAGGCAGCTCCGATGACCTTGATATATGTTGTCAAGGTCATGACCGTGAGTGATTTCCAACAAGTTTTAGCCGTCGCTCGTCCTTCGTTAAAAAGTTATTAACAAAAGAAGTTTGAAAAATAACGTATTATTTCTGCTATATATGCAATATTAAATACTATTCTACATAGGTTTTGACTTTCAACATGAAGTAACTTTCATCCCCCTTCCCCCTGCTTTAAGGGAATAATGCAAATGATAATTAAAAGTGTTCTTTTGTATATATTTTGACTTATTCTTTTAATTAAATCATGGAAGTCGTAAGCCCCCAAGCAGAGAGGGAGGGAGGTGAGAGTCGGAGGTGAGAGTCGTGCGCCCCTGAAGCAGGGGGGAGGGGGGTGAGAGTCGGAGGTGAGAGTCGTGCGCCCCTGAAGCAGGGGGGAGGAGGAGTAAGAGTCGGAAGTGGTAGTCGTGCGCCCCTGAAGCAGGAAAGGGATAAGAGTCGGAGGTGAGAGTCGTGCGCCCTTGAAGCGGGGGGAAGAGGGGTGAAAGTTGCTTCATGTTAAAAGTCAAAATCTATGTAGAATAGTATTTAATATTGTATATATAGCAAAAATAATACATTATTTTTCAAACTTCTTTTGTTAATAACTTTTTAACGAAAGACGAGCGATAGCTAAAACTTGTTGGAGGTCACTCAGGGTCATGACCTTGACAACATATATCAAGGTCAAGGTCAAGGTCATCGGAGCTGCCTCCCCTATTCTGAATAATTACCAAAAGCTTTTATAGTTATACGAAATTATATAAAATTATAATATAATTAGATATAATTGCCTATAATACAATTTTATATAATTATGCGTAAAGCGTTAGTCTGGGAAATTAATTAGATAGTTACAAATAAAACTAGAAAATTGAAAAGCGATATATTAACATTTTATTTTTTATTACATATAAAATACATACAATGTTGTATTAAATGTTGTATTAAAAAAGGTATATATGATGGATTATATACTTTATCTGCATACCTGTGTATTTTATATTCAATTATTATTAATGAAATAATATAGACACATGTTATGAGCATATTTATTCAATAATATGTTAATAAAATAATTATACTGCCAGAGAGCTGAGATTAACATTCATCAGAATTCTGGTAATGTTGTGTATGTCTAGTTGTAGTAAAAATATTTATAGTCTGTTAAATCCAACTGAAAAATATTAAACAAATCTTTATAATATAATGTGCTATAATTCTTGTAATATAATATAATCTATCAAACATTATAGCTGTAAAATCTCAAATCTTATTATAACAACCAGAAATATTTGGTTTAACCAAAGTGCATTTAACTCTAATATGGTATTCATGGGTCAGCATACCCTGTGCGATTTTTTGCCTTGCTTTAACTTTTTTATAATATAATTTGAAGACCCGAATTGAATTTAAACATTTTAGAATTATTTCCAAAATGCTCATTTTTTGCGAATTTTACGAATAACATTTATTCAAAGCATTGTAATTAATTGAAAATAAAATATTATTTATTTGACTCATATTTATCTGTCTTTGTCTGACCTCGACGTGAAATATAATTTTCACACGTTTTGAGCTAAAAAGTACGTATTCAGCCCAGAGATAAGACGTGACAAAGTTGCAGGATCTCACAAATCCTGTTAGCGGGAAGGTAACCAAAAATAACAAAACCATTCTGGGGTTAACTATACATTAAAACATAATAAAACCAATTTTCTCATGCATTAAAGAGAAGGTTTATTGTGGATTATATACCGATATTAAAGTCATCAGGAAGGCCAAAGCTGTGGCGTAAAACTGAAACAAATGCTTTCATTATATTTAATGAAAATATTTATGTTAAATTGCGAAAAAAATTAATATAAAAAAATTTTGAATATGTAAATTAATAATAAAAATCTAAAAATGCAGTTAATTGATTTCAATATTTTGTTGCCATTTAGATATTTATGTAATTTACAAAATTGAATGTAGAAGTATTTATATTTCTTGTAGAAATAATTCTATTATATGTATACATTCTATTACATATATGCTTATACTTTTAATATTGGACGTACCTGGTGAATCAAATTATATCCAAAGTGGAAGCGTCCCACTCCAAATTTTACCTCCCTTAGTCTTATTTGCAATATAAATTGTAAAATCTAATTGATACAAATAATTGAATAAACGTTAATTATACACTATCTTTCGTGAAAGTTCAGACAGCATAAATATTATCAAATTGTTAAATAAAAAAATTAAAGGATTATTATAAAACATTACTTAAGTTACATTGTTAAATATCAAAGGAACAACAATCCCTTAAGTTAAATAACTTAAATAACAATTTATTATTTTTATTTCAATATCTGTTAAAATTAATCAATTTTTCAGTTTCCAAGTGTAAACAGCGTTCCGTTCATATTAATTATTAAATTTGATGAAAATTTAATATATTTTCTTGAGTTACATCATACAACTCCATCATTTCAGTTAAGTTTACGGTATATTGAGAAATGTCAATGGCGCGATCTAGAAATGATTAAAAATAACTCAAATATAATTGTCCAACGTTACAAATTCAACAGTGTATTCTTTCATATTTAATATTTTAGGCTACTTGTACATATATATACATATATAAATTAATTACAAAAGTTTTATAAATTATTTTTAATTTTTTATATTAAAATGTATAGTGTTTATTTTGTAAAACATTGATAATATAATCGGTTTAAATTTCAAATGTTCGCTCATGGCATATAAAATAAAAAATAATTTATAAAACTTTCTAGCCTATATATTTTTAGCTATAATGTTACTATGTAGTGTGTACAAATATACTAAAATATATAAGAATATAATACAACTGCTATTTTACAATGCCTCCATGTTTGCATAATCGTTGGATGAAATTTATGCAATGTCCAAACTTTCATGAGCGCTAGTAAAATTACATATAGAAAGGTTAAAATTTTATATAACGTATTATTATAATTATTTACCTGTTTACCCAAGTCCTCGTCGAAATTATGATTAAATAATTCGTGAAGAATTGTTACTGTCTCATTTATCTGAAAATGTTTCTATACAATATGAATTTTACTACAATGCTTGTAATAAAATTGAAAATTTTACACCCAATAAATAAGGTTGCGTAATTTCGAACAAAACTTCGATATGTGTAAATTTATTGTTGCAAAATTGTTGCTTGCGCTTATTATTATAGTTACAAATAATTTATAATATTTTAATTCTACTATACCTTACAGTAAACAGTTTGACATATATAGTTTATTGTGAGAAATAAGACACTATACAAAATAAAATATATAGCTATAAATAAATGGTCACAAACATCAGTGGGTCTCCATATTGGCCTTCGTTTATTTTCAGTAAGCACCCAATATACATATATGGATATAATGTCTAGTAGTATTTACAAAGATCCATAACATTAGTGATAACATTTGTATGTTGAATACTTTATTTAGTTTGCGTGATATAAAACATAGTTGTAGGTGGACGTGTCTGTAATTAAATCGTAATTGTTATAATTAATCGAACCGTGAAGATACGGACGAAAAGTACTAAGCAAAATGAATTTTTAGCTTAGAATTTGATTTAACCCTTTGGCCTACAACCACGAGTGAGACTAGTGGTAAGGAATTTGGTAAGTGAGACTCGTGGTAAGGAGTCTGACTCGTGCTTATTGTTTGTGGATCAAATTCCTTACCACGAGTCTCACTCGTGGTTGTAGGCCAAAGGGTTAAACTATAGTTATAATTTGTCATCGCGGTTCAAAATGTCCAATTATTTCACACAATTGAAGTTAATCATTTTTTTGTATGTATATGTATGTGCATACATATTATTATACGTGATATAATAATATACATATAAGGAGCAGACTTTCAAAACATTTTTTCCAAAATTTGTTATTTTTAGATAATGAAAAAGAAAGAAACTACACACACACAAAATTACGCACTTTAGAGAAAATAACAATAAGCCAATCAGTATAATGATGTGAAATATTAAACAAAATTGCTAAACAATTGCTAATAATATTAGACAAAGACAATTTGTTCATCTCTAATTAAAAAACATAATGCACTTCGAAATGTCTATGTTTTTTCAGCATATAAATTAACGATGACAAAATGCTTTCTGAACATCTCAGAGTAGCTTATAGTATGAGTCTTTCGACACTGAACACGCCATCTCTAATTGAAAAAATAAAATTTTGGATAAAATGCATTTTAGAAATCTGCTCTTCATATATACACTCAGAGGTAAAGAAAACGGTCACTAAATTTTAGCACAAATTTTTAATATTTTCAAATAGCAATAACTTAGTAAAAAATCATCGTAGTTATTCAACAAAAACGACCCTTTCTGCTCCAATGTTGAATAACTCAGTGAAAAAAACCTCGTATAGAGGTCTATAAAAAAGCAAATTAAGGGTAAAGATTCACTCTTTTGAATTCTGTAAATCGCATTTGTACAAAATTTTTAATTGACGCCGTGGAACTTCGCAAATTTCATAAAAAATTTTTGAGATATTATCCATCTTCATTTATGTTTGTGTGACTTTACATAATATCAATATAACTGATTTTTAAGGTACTGATTTGAAAAGTAGAGATTTAAAGTTTTATAATGCATTTTTAAACATCTCGCTACGATGATTTCTCACTAAGTTATGCTATTTGAAAATATTAAAAATTTGTGCTAAAATTTAGTGGCCCGTTTTTTTGTCTGTGAGTGTACATATTATACATATGTATACATATGTATATAAAATATTATTTATTTATATACAGAATGTTTGAAAAATAATGATAAATTTTTCGTATAAGGGCAGAATGGACTAAACTGAAAAGAAAAGTCATCTCCCATTTTGCAATTTTCGCAATAGTTCACAAGATATTAATTGCCAACAATTGCCGAAAATTGATCTTCAATCATTTTTTACTCAAATACTATCAACTTTACAGAGAAACTGTAAGAGACAAAAATTGTTTATTTGCTTCTCATAAAGCTCTAAGAATTTTTTTAGAATTTTTTCAGAGAATTTTTAAATATCGTATTTTCTCATGTTAAAAATGAGAAAATGCAGTACTAAAAAGTTGATAAAAAATTCTGAAAAAATTTGTGGATTTCTACGAAAAGAAAATAAACAATTTTCGTCTCTTGCAGTTTTTCTGTAAAGTTGATAGTATTTGAGTAAAAAATTATTGAAGACCAATTATCGGCAATATTTAGCAATTAATATCTCGTTACTACTATTGCGAAATTTGCAAAATGGTAGAGGACTTTTCTTCTCCATTTTACCCTTATGCGAAAGATTTATCATTATTTTCTACACCCTATATATATATATATATACCACCTTGATCAAAAAGTTCCCGGAATTACCACCAAGTGATGCTCTGAATCAGCTGATTTGAGTTCTGTTTTTTTGGTTAGGTTGCCACATCTATCATTAACATTTCCATCAAATTTTATCGCCATAGCTTGACATTTGTAAAAGTTACGCCGTCTTGAGTACATCTACCTCTGCACGTGTTTTCGATTTTTTACAGTTTTAAAAATGGAGTTGAATTTGCAACAACGAGTTTGTATTAAATTTTGTTAAAAATACCATCCAACAGCCATCGAATTCACCCGATATGGCTCCCTGCAATTTTTTTCTGTTCGATCGAGTAAAAAAAATACGGGGTACGCGTTTTAACAGCTGAAAGGAGGTAATGGAAAAATCGAAGACGGTTTTGATGGCTATACCGACAATTGAGTTCCAGTAATGTTTCGAGAGCTGGATCAAGCGCTGGCATAAGTGCGTTGCAGTCGATGGGGAGTACTTTGAAGGGGACAATATCACTTTTGATGAATAAACTTGTATTTTGAATTTTCTGAATGAATTCCGAGAACTTTTTGATCAAGGTGGTATAATGATTGAAATAACTATTTGCAACGTGATGGCCACAAAAATAATATATATTTTATGTAATGTTATCGTTTGTTGTTTTGTAGTAATATTAATTAGGTAATATGTATGTGCCCTATGTACCAACTATTCCAGATTTTTCCTGTATAATATTTCGTAAATTACTGGTTTTTTGATATCTTCACATTAATACTATTGTATGCAGAATGATTAGAGGAATCATTGTGTACAAAATAATATAATTCCATTTTAAAAAGCGAAAATAACACCATCATATCGTTTTGTCGTCTCTATCTAGAATAAAATAAACGTAACCAAAATATGCCCACATCCCCCAGAACCGTTGCAATTTTATAAACATTTTTTTAAATCTTTTGTACTTTTTGAGATATTACACGACACGGCACACTGTATACATATATGCGCTCGTATATGTGTAAACAGTACTTATTTTTAACAAATTACATTATAATCCACATATTTTGTTTGCGATCTTTAACTCCCGTCATTCGTTGACGCACTAAAATACACCTATTTTGTCTTCTATCTAGATTATTTTCGAAAAGGGAACTCTGTTCATCAGAACAGAGTACTTGTAAACGATCATTGACTAGATGAAATCTGGAGCTTGTGTATCTAAATTGAATGAAAGAGATTTAGTTACATCTTTTATTAAAATTAAGATATACGTATTACGTATACATATATTTTAATTGCATTATTAATAAATAATCAAAGTCAGACTAAGCAAAATTTTGTTACTTGTTTTTTATGTTTTATTATATGTTATGTAATATTTTGAGAATTTTTTATTAACTTTTTAGTACAGCATTTTCTAATTGGCAACTATTTTACCAACATGAGAAAATGCGGTTCTAAACAATTCTGATAAAATTTTCATGAGTGGAGGCTCCGAAGTCCCCATCACCGATTTCAATGAAACTTGGCAGGATTGTAAAGTTTGTTCCACCGAATAAAAATCGCCCCCATTTGGGCGTAGAGGGTCTATCGGTTCCTACTCAGTTCCGAGGTATTTCAGTATTACAGTTGATAACGGCATTTCCTTTAGAGTTCATTAGAACGTTTATACTCGATTAATTGTAGCATAGTGGATAACCTCTGCATATAGCACAAAATTTGCAATAATTTCGTTGTAAAATATCTGCAACATGCAATGTTGCTGAAATGTTGCAGCAGCGTTGCTGCAATTTTTGTACACTATTGCAGAGATTTTGCAGAGATGTTGCTGTAAATTCTGTGCTGTATGGGGAGGTTGTTATTATATCCATTACGCCACAAATACTCGAGTATAAACGTTCTAATAAACTCTAAAGAAAATGTCGTTATCAACTTTAATATTAAAATATCTCGGAAACAGTAAACCGTGTACAGCCAAATGGGAGGAGGGTAATTTTTGTTCAAGGGAACACACTACAATCCTACCAAATTTCATTGAAATCGGTGACGGTTACTCCGCATCTGGAGCCTCCCCATGTCAGAAATCTATGAAAAGAAAATATATATATATATATAAACAATTTTTGTCACTTGTTTTTCTGTAAAATTGATAGTGCTTAAATAAAAAATTATTGAAAATCAATATTTGACGATTTTTGGTAATTAATATCTTATTGACTATTGCAAAAAATGGAAAATGATAGATGACTTTTCGACTCAGTTTAGTTCGCTCTATCAACGCACGAAACATTTAGCTGTCATTCTGTGACATCTAGTATACTAACCCAAGGATAGTTCCACAAATCAGAGCACATAAGATATTTACAAATTCCGGATAATATAACAAAAAGGATTGATAAATAGAAACGAAAGATATAGGTTGATTATAAATAAACTTCCTCTTATTAGCTATTGCTAATAAGACAGAAAAAATGAATACAACCCATCCGATTATTATTTGAATTATCCAATTACGTAGCTGTTGGTATTCTTTTGAGATACCGAGTGCTTCCAATGTGTCGTCTACTGTAGAAAGTTCATGCAAGCACATTCTTAATTCCTTAAAAAATCATATTGATCGATTATGCGACATCAAAAAAATTATTACTTTATATTTGAATAAAAAGTGTTATTGCAATGTATATAGGTAATATGATAGATAAAAAGTTATTGAAACTTGATTAGTATTTGAAACATAAGATTTAAAAAAACTATTGTTAAATGTTAATTTAGAAAAATAATACAAATATAAATATTAATGTTGCAAAATATATTTCACAGTAAATAATAATATAAACATTAAAGTTGATCTGTCCAAAAACTTTTTATAAATTTGTATATTTGCCTGTAATTGTGAGATAAAGACTTTAATATTTTCAATAAAGAAAATAATTAAACAAAAGTTAAAGTTTTAATAAATTAAATAATATTAGGGGGACTAATAGACTACGAGTTACCTTAAAACGAAAGTGGCTAACAAATATCAATGTAATCGCGGTGACAATAATTGTAATTTCTATACAGTTATATATTATACCCGGACTTTGGCTATAAACTGGATAGTAATAGTAATACGTAAAACAGCTCCATGTGATCAAGGTATACAGGCAAGTGAGATATGGTCTTGGTTGTCCAATTGGATATTCGAACAAGTCCAAACTGCAGAACGAGCCAATGATTAATAATGGTGCCAGCGCTGTCTGTAGCGTCTTCATCATAGTTTCCGCAGTCGACTACTAGTAATTTGAATTCTTATCGCACGAGACACAAACGCGTTTAATATTCTTCGTAAGAATTTCAAAAATAGTTTGTTTTTCCTAGATCCTCTAGGAACCTTGTGAGAATTATACTGTAAGGTACGTACATATATACACTGAAGGATGAAGTACATACGTATCAAACTAACAAGTATTGAGCGACGGAATGAAACATATATGCAGATAATCTAGATTAGATTACTTTACTGTCGTGGAATTTTTATTCGTATGTATGTATTATTGCACAACATAAACAAATATAAACGTAACCTTTTTGCAATATTACATTACGTTTATTTTAGATATTCAAAGATACATAATAGCATTGTGGAGGAAGACTTGTTTTTTTCCACTATGCATAATAGATGCTTCCGCCATGTATAATTGTATGGTGAAAGAAGACACGTGTCCTCTTCCACCTTACATAATAGATGCTTTTTATTTATGTCACTTTTCACACAAGATGAAACTGATAACTTCGATAAAGTTTTTATAAATATTTATAAATTAATGTACACGCAATATAACGTTTCTCATAAATTAAACGTGCGTAAAATTATTTTTGTATCAATAATATAATTTATTAAATAATAAAATAGAATCAAACTCCTCAAAAATTAACAAATTAAAGTACAAAATTTCCTGGGATGTAGGAGTCAACGCGGTAGTTAGTGCGTTAATTTAATATTATAGACATAAATTTATAATGTCTCTTCTGTTAGACATACATTTTCTTTCGTACGCGGTTCAACTTGATTTAAGTCATTTTCAACGAAATACATAATTAAAAATTAAACTATCCTGATAATCTGTGCAATCTTGATGCCAACCATCCGCCTCACTGCGATGTTTCCTTGAGTTCATCTTGGTTATTCAATCCAATAAAACAATGAAAGCTCCCGCAAGTAAAGCTATAAAGACATTACGAATTAACAATAGCGGTCAATGATAAAATTGTGTTTACAGAAATAATCACGGATATTCACTCACCAAATTGTAAACAGATTATATATAAATATTCAGCACTCACCAACGCACATAATAAAATTAGCGTTATTCGTCAAAAATTAAAAATTGTGTCAAATATACGCAATAATTCTACATTTTAAACGATGGTTGTCGTGTCGGTTACTTAGACAAAAATAATGCTACGTTTCTTCACCGATACATAACTATTTCACAGAGACTCAAATAAATAATAAAAATAATAAAATATATCATATAAGTAATAAAAATATCACTAAGAAGAAACAAACTATAGAGGCCAATAGAAAATTGCTTTGGTTTACTGTTCCATATATTAATAAAATATCTGACAAATTTAAGAAAATGATCAATGGCACTGCACCAAAGATTGCGTTTTACAGTGTTAATAAACTGCGTAGTTTAATAAGAGTACACAAAGATCCGTTACCAATCAGTGTACAAAGTAATGTGGTATATAGGATTGCTTACAAGAATTGTGAAGCTTTGTATGTGGGGCAAACGAGCAGACAAGTCAAAACTAGAATATCTGAACATTACAATCACATCAATAGAAAAACGTCAGTTAAGTAATTTTAATAAAAGATTGACTTCCAAAATGTTACACATTAAAAACGCAAAAAATGAGCTTAAATTTACAAGAGGATACGCAAATTCTTGATCATGCCTATACTTCGGTTCTAGAAATCATCTAGTTAAAATTTGTTTATGACTAAATACGTGACTTTGCTCTTTGTTAGTCATGTATCGGTGTAGACACGTAGCATTATTTTTGTTAAGTAACGACAACTACTCGTTTAAAATGTAGAATTATTACGTATATTTGATACAATTTTTTATTTTTGACGAATAACGCTAATTTTATTATGTACATTGGTGGCTGCTGAATGTTTACGTATAATCTGTTTGCAATTTTGTGAGTGACTATCCGTGATTATTTCTGTACACACCATTTTATCACTAACCGCTATTGTTAATTCGTAATGTCTTTATAGCTTTACTTACGGAAGCTTTCATTGTTTTATTGGATTGAATAACCAAGATAGAACTCAAGGAAACATCGTAGTGAGGTGGATGATTGGCACCAAAATTGCACAAATTATCAGAATAGTTTAATTTTAATTTATATTTTTCGTTGAGAATGACTTAAATCAAGTCGAAACGCGCACGAAAGAAAATGTATGTCTAACAGAAGAGACATTATAAATTTATGTCTAATATTAAATTAACGCACTATAAACTATTGCGTTGACTCTTACATCCCAGGAAATATTTTGTACTTTAATATAATTTATTAATCGTTGGATTTTTATATGAAGAGAACGATAATGTTACTCAAGTATGTAAAAATTTACCTAGACGTACATATAATTCAGATAGATCCTAAACTTTTTAGATACTTAAGAAAAACCGTTTCATTTTGTGTATATCGTTGCCGATTTAATTGAATGTAAACGAACCGGTTTATCGCGTTGTGAGTTTGCGTTGGGAGTACCGTTGAAGTTATCGGTACTAATGGACTTTTCACAAAAGCCAGTCGATGGAATTCTAGTTCGATGATGGAATCATATATCTTCGATGGTTTGTTAGTAAGCGGAACTCTCATTGAAATGCTACATAAGGTGGCTACCATAATTACTGCAACTCCTACGCCAAGTTCTCCAGTCACGAGGTGATGTCGGCCGCGTTATGTTACGCACTTCGCAATGGCACAGTGTTCGCGTGATTTAACCAACTACTGTTGTTGTCGATTAATTGAGAATACGTTCTGTCTGTCGGTAAACGGTTCGGCTCTTATTGATAAGAAGCGACCAACTGACTCGGATTTGCTTCATTGATCACTCAAAAAGGAGTTATATTATTCTGACCAGGATACTCATTTCTCTGCCAGCATTTTTATCTATCAGCATCTCAAATAACTTTTAATTTGACTTGATTAGAGCCTATATGTTAGTTTTTTGCTCGTGAATAGATGAATTTTATTAAAAATGTGACCAAGCAGAACGACAAATCATTATGATATCAAAATTATGTCAAAATGACTCCAAAATGATCATTAAAAGTCATTTTTCAATTATTTCCGATTTATTTTAATGTCATTTTGACGTTATCGTAATGTTCTGCTTGGGTGTACTCGTAAGCAGAAAAAATTCGAGATAAGTCGAATGGGTACCCTCATATTAGTGGGATTAATAATTACAATTTTTGAAATATACAAAAATATAGGAAATTGTTAAATTTTATATAATAAATTTTTCAGTATAAATAGTTCTTTAAAATTCCACTATTATTAGGTTCGACTCATGAATAGTTGATACTTTTGTACCCATACATTCAATAGCTACAGTAATGTACATATATTTTATTATTATTAAATATATTCCTTCGTAACTACTATTCCATAAGAAAATCATTCCATCCATTCATTTTCAATAAAAAATGATTTTTAATAATGGCAGAACATATTTTTTCCAAAGCGAATTTTAATATTATATTAAAGATGCGATAAAAATGGTAACTGTAATTGACATGCTGCTAAAATTATCACATAAGCAGCCTGGGAGAGAGCAGTATTATTCGGGATTCACATCCTTCTGTAACAAGAGACCTAGTATTTGACAGATTGCTTAACTTTTCTTTACGGACGGATCTTATGAATTTGACGTAGAATCAGAATACATTAAATTTGCTCTCCACTATAAAGATTCTTTTTTGTTCTCGGCTATTAAATAGCGTATCACAAGGCGGAGGTAAATTTATTAAATTCCATTAGATGAAACTTAATAAATTTGATAATCACAAATTAACAATTAAAAATAAATATAATTCAATTATTGCTAATGTTTCACTCCGTTTATCAATATTTCAGTCATTATTAGTTTAATAAAATTTTGTGTTATCATACATGTATTTCTGATATTTTTGTACAATCTCATATTATTAAAATTTTTTAATTATGCTCTTAATATTATTTTTATTGTATTTTAAACAGCATTTATAATTGTATATTATATTATAAACAATTATTATTATTATTGTATATATTATTACTGTTATTGTAGTATACATATAATTACTATATAATAATTATTGTTAAATTAAATTAAATAAAAAATGACAATCAAGATAGTTTTAAAAAATTGTGAAAAAGACTACAATATGGTATATATGCAAGTACATATATGGTATATATTAGTAATTCAAGATTGAATTATTTTAAGCAACGAAGATCCAGCTTCGACTGTAATAGGCATTTCAAATTTCTAGTATTGATTGTGTTTCTCACATATACGGTCTAAAATAAAGATATTGTTTAAAAAATTGTTCAGAATATATATAAAAAGTAAAATATAACCTTTAAATCGAACTCGAAAAAATCAATACAATAAATTCGGGGCGCTGAGAGTCAAAATTACGGTAATTAGTGCAAATAATATAAGATTTTTATTATTTTATTATTTATTATTTTATAAAAACATCAAACATTTCGGCTTACTTTCGAGCCATCTTCAGTATTACATTCTTATTTTTCTTATTTTTCTAAATATTATATTCATATCTTAGTACTATGTTATTATATTGTTCGAGCTTGAACTAAATCAACTAATATCTTCATGAGATGAGTTGGAGAGTGGCAACTCCCATCCTTCTTATAATAATGGGAGTTATCACTCTCCAACTCATCTCATGAAGATATTAGTTGATTTAATACTGATAGTCGGATCACTGAAGATGGCTCGAAAGTAAGCTGAAACGTTTGATGTTTTTATATAGTTGTTCGAGCTTATGCTGACAGCGCCCCTCGATAGCCGGTAAGGCAGCTGCGAGTGTTACCTCTAACATACTTCTCCCTTTGGAAAGAGTGAGCTTTACAATAACTTAAAAAAAACCAGATATGAGGTCATAATGTCTAAGGAATCTATATAAACTTAAAATCTAATATAAATGTACATGAATTTATAATGTATATAAACTTAGTTCGCATATTATAATTGGAATAACAAAGCTTTTGGAATATGACATTTTTCGGCTTAGTGCCTTCGATGAACTATTTAATAATATAGTGATTGAATAATATAGTAATTAAGCGATTACATTGTCGTTTAGCGGTAAGATACAAATTTTGGGTAGAGTTCGTTTGCTTGACCCTTGTTTAGTACGCACAGTAACTAGACGAATAATTCCGTCGGGCCCCGGATGTACTTCAGTGATGCGGCCTAAAGGCCAAATCATTGGAGGCGTCTTTTCATCCTTAACGAGCACCATGGTGCCTATCTTTAATTTTAAACATTTATGAGTTTTCCATTTAAATCGCTGTTGGAATTGTGACATGTATTCGGACGACCATCGCTTCCAGAAATGCTGTTTTAATTGTGACAGTACTTGATAGCGTGTTAAGCGATTTGATAGTGTTTGATTAAAATCGCGACCTGGAATAGCTGTGATCGCTTCACCTATGATAAAGTGACCTGGCGTCAGCGCTTCAAAATCGGTGGTGTCCTCGGAGATCGGAGTAATGGGCCTTGAGTTAAGGCACGCTTCTATCTGCGTGAGGATAGTATACAATTCCTCAAAATATAGCAAGTGGGTGCCAACGATTTTTCTCATATGCGTCTTTGCCGATTTCACCGCCGCTTCCCATATTCCTCCCACGTGTGGGGAATATGGTGGAATGAACTTCCATTCTATAAATTGCTCTGCTAAGTACTCGTGTATCTGTTTTTGAGTAGTCTCTTTTAAGAGATGCTTCTTTAAATCTACTAATTGGTTGTTGGCGCCTACAAACGTAGTGCCATTGTCCGAATATAACGCGATACATTTTCCCCTTCGGGAGATGAATCTCTTCAGAGCATTGAGAAAAGCCGTAGCAGTTAAGTCAGACACTAATTCAAAATGTACAGCCTTTGTGGCCAAGCATACAAAAATCGCTAGATAGGCTTTACCCGTCTTGTTTCTTGTTATTTTTATACTAAATGGGCCAGCATAATCTATACCAGTATTAAGAAACGCTCTGGCCTGAGTGACCCTAACCGCTGGCAGATCTCCCATCAATTGATTCGGGTTTGTGGGCCTGGCACGAAAGCAGACGATACATTTTCTCAGTACTCTACGTACTTCGCTCCTACCAGCTATTAGCCAAAAATCATTACGAATTGCCGCTAGGACCGCTTGTGGTCCTGCATGCAAGTTTTTATAATGCGTGTCCCTTATAATTAACTCGGTGAGATGATGCTTTTGCGGTAATACGATAGGGTGCTTTTGTGAATATCCTATTGGTGCGTGACGGAGCCTCCCCCCCACATGAATGGTACCGCTAGAATCGATGAATGGGTGTAACGTTGAGAGTTTGCTTTATATCTACTCTATTATTTTTATGGAGATCTTTTAACTCTTGTGAAAATTCACTTGCCTGACAGACCTTAACGATTGCCGATATTGCTGATTCTAACTCTTTTACCGTCAACGGTCCGCTGGTTTGATTTGCGGTTTTTAATGAATTGTTTTTGAATCTAAGACAATAAGCTATTACTCGCTTTAATTTAGCGAGTGATGAAAACCTTTCAATGATAGAACTAAGTTCAACTGACGCGAGAATTGTTGGATTCACCTTGCGTCCTTCAGGCGTGTGACCTTCGTTGCCCTTGCAATTATATGGCTGCATTTTCGTATTGCGCTGCAGGAATTTTGGACCTTCCCACCAGATTGTTTGTGACTTTAATTTGTCAGGGCTGATTCCCCTTGATAGTGGATCAGCGGGATTGTCCTCTGATTTTACATAGTACCATGCTGCCTTGTTGGTGATGCGCTGTATCTCAGCGACCCTATTTGCGACGAATGTATGCCATTTGTTAGGCTCGTTCCCGATCCATGATAGAGTTATCGTTGAGTCGCTCCAGTAGTATGTATTATGAACAGTGATGTTCAATGCTTGTGAAGCCTTTTCGGAAAGGCGTGCTAATAAAACTGCTCCACATAATTCTAATCTAGGCAGTGATACCTTTTTTAAGGGAGCTATTCTAGATTTGGCGCATAGTAGCCTTGTGTTGTATGTGTTTTCGTCCGTGCTGCTGCGAATGTATAAGCAAGCACCATATGCCGCTTCAGATGCGTCACAAAACCCATGTAGTTCTGTTCGATCTTGTTGGTTCTCTAATACTCTCCTGGGTATTGAAATTTGTTGAACGTTGTGAATTTGAGATCTCCACTGCTTCCACATTTCCAACATTTCTCCTGAGATTGGCTCATCCCAACCTTTATTGGTTTGCCACAAGCGTTGTAGCAATATTTTCGCTTTGACTATGCTTGGCCCTAACCATCCGAGGGGGTCGTATATTTGCGACACTTGAGTTAACACCTTACGTTTGGTGATTTTGCTTGTTTCTTCTGACAGCCGCAATCTGTATTGAAATACGTCTTGATTTACGTCCCAATGTAATCCTAGTATTTTTGTAGGTTCGCCAATCTCCACCATGGAATTGCTGGAAGTATTCTTATCGCTAATTTCCGGTATGTTGGACCTCCATTTTCGCAGTTCGAATCCAGCACTGTTTAGTATTTTAGTTGTACTTTGTCTTAACTGCTTGAGCTCTTTGACTGTGGATGCCCCCGTTAGTAGGTCGTCTACGTAGAAGTCGTTCAATATGGCCCTACTTGCTTCAGGACATTCTTTTTGATGTTGCGATGCTATTTCCTGAAGGCATCTAATGGCTAGAAAGGACGAACAGGCTAAGCCGTACGTGACTGTTTTGAGGCGAAACGTGCGAATAGGCTCATCTTCATTCCATCTCCAAAGAATCCGTTGCAAATGAGTGTGCTCATCAATAACTTTGACTTGTCGATACATTTTTGCAATGTCTGCAGACATTGCATATCGGTGCTGACGCAGGCGGAGAATGATGCTAAACAGATCCTGTTGTATGGTGGGTCCGACCCTTAGGCAGTCATTTAATGATATTCCAGTGGAGCTTTTACAAGATGCGTCGAATACTACTCTGACCTTTGTTGTTTCGCTATCTTCCTTAGTAACTGCGTGATGCGGAAGATAGTAAGATAATTTGCATTGTGCGTCCTTTTGCAATACTTCTTCCATATGATTTAGGTTTAGGTATTCTGATATGAAGCTGCTATAGGTCTGTTTGAGTTCCGGTTGCCGTTTGAGCTTTCGCTCAATTGCCTTGAAACGTTTTGTTGCTGTTTCCATGGATTCGCCTAATTCATCTATGTTGCCCTTCAGCGGTAGCTGCACTATGAATCTCCCTTCAGAGTCCCTGGCATGTGTTTCTAGAAAATGCTGTTCACATATTTTTTCTTCCTCCGAAACGGGTGGTGATTGCACCATCTCCTCTATGCTCCAGAATTTTTCTAATTGCTTGTGTAAAGTTGTAGTCATCCCGCAATACGACCTTTTCTGCTGACATGCATTGGTCGTTTCCATTGGACCCGCAGCGATCCATCCTAGACGTGTTTCTTGAAAAACGATGGATTGATTTGATCCTCTGACTTGTCCTCCACTTATGAGGTCCCAAAATATAGAGGCTCCCAATAACATGTCTACGTCGCTGGGAATATGGCATGTTGGATCTGCTAGTTCTAAATTATTTGGAATATCTAACGCTGTTTTATTTATTTTGTGTATCGGCAATCGTTCTGTGATTTTATCAATAATTAAGAAATGAAGATCGGTCTTAAATTCATTCACGCGCGATTGAATGGTTGCTTGCGTTTGTTGAGCTATTTTTATTGGTATATTACTTATGCCCCCGATGGACATATTGATTGTTTTTTGTTTTAAATTTAATTTTTTACTGAGTTCCTTTGTAATAAAGTTAGATTGTGAGCCGCTATCGAGTAAGGCTCTGCATTCGTGTGAAGCACCGTCTCTATCACGCACCAAAACGACGGCAGTTGACAAAAGAACTTGAGGGCCTCCCTCTAAATTATAATTATTTAAGGTAGCTATGCATTTATTTGATACAACGGCAACCCCTTGATTGGCCGTCGCGGACTCAATGCTTTCTGTTTTTGAGTTACTGCTATTTGAAGTTTCCGAAGTTGTTTTGAGCCTATGTAATAATGTATTGTGATACCCGCGACATTCTTTGCAGTTGGGAGCTTTACAATTTCTACCATGAAAACTATTAAGACATTTGAAGCATAATTTTTTCTTTTTCACTTCAGCGCTTCTATCTTCCGCTGATAAACTAAGAAATGCTTTGCATTCGTGTAATTTATGATTTTTGGAACACATTGCGCAAGCTCCTTTGTCCGTTGAAACATATGCTTGAGCGACATTTTTATTTTGCGGTTGAGTTACTTTATTGCTGCGCGCGTCGTTGGAGGGCTGCGCATTTCGATTCGTATGAGATAACGCCTCTAAAAACATGCTACGATTCGTTAAAAAATCCATGAATTCCGCTAGAGTTGGAAATTCCTCTCTGTTAGATCTTTTTAACTCCCACTCCCTTCGCGAACCTTTATCCACCTTTGGTAATATAATGTGAATTAATAATGTGCCCCAGCTGGCGACAGGCTGCTCAAGCTTTGTTAAGGTTTGAATGTGCTGCGATGCGTTATCTACCAACTGCCTTAAATCTGAGTACGATTCTTTATTGATAGACGCTAAATCGAGCAATGCTTGAATGAGATACTGAACTATTAAACGTTTATTTTCGTACCTATTTTTTAATAATTCTCAAGCGATAACATAGTTATCGTTGGTTATTTCTAATGAGGCTATTATCTTAGCTGCTTCGTCAATCAGTGCAGATCTTAAATAGTATAATTTTTGAACAGCTGTAAGAACTGAATTTGTCGCTATGAGTGACTCAAATAAATCTCTAAACGGCACCCACCGTTCATAATTTCCATCAAATTTTGGCAGATCTATGGTTGGTAGTATCGCGCGCGTTTGAACAATTGCAGTTTCGTTTATTGCATGCGGCTGAATTATCGCTTGAGATATGCCTGCCGCGGGCTGAGAATACATTGGATGATCTTTCAGCTTAATTTGCCTGGCCTTACTTATCAATTCGTGATACGAATCTTCAAAAATTGTGCGCTGCTGCGCCTGCGTGTCAGAGTTATCTAGATCTTCTATTTTGTTTTGTAGCAACTCGAATTCATTCCATAATTCTTCTGCTTTTTCTAAACGACTGTTTCTACTTGTCTTTCTGGCTCGATGGCTATCAGCGCGAGATAATTACCAAATGCAGTGAGCTTGGCCTTAGTGCGGCCTCTTTGTTTGATCAAGCTCGAAAGATCATCCATTTTGCAATAATTTTTGGCCAATCAACTTGAGAGAAAGCTATGCTACAAGACAATGCGATCGAAACGCAACTATAATACAAATGACAATACAGTATGATATAATGCGCTCCGCGTTAACTTCTGAATGTGCCGTGAACCGACTTTACTTTATTATTCGTTACTTGTTTTTACTTGCTGAGGTACAGACAATTTTATAGCGTGGTCCTCTCGACCTCGGCAGGATGATCCACCGTTGCGTCCTCCCAGTGGTGCGGACGCGCTCGTCGTGGCTGAATATCACCCGATGGTGTGCGAAGGGGGCTGCCCGTCGTTTCCGGAGAGTGTGCCCTTGGATTGGGAATTGGAATGCTTCTCGTACCTGATGTCCCTTGCCTCCAAGACGCTGAGATACTTCGCGAACCTTTTGCTGGCGTTGCGAAATAAGGCGGCAATATGGTGTCGCCTATCCTGCTCGCACGAGGAATTGTACGTTCCGGTGCGAGAGAAAAAAGAAAAAGGGGGGAGGGGGCGGCAATGCTGGCTACGCCCGTAGCTACGTGTTAATAATTTGAGCTGCCCTTCTTTTCTTCTCTGTTTATTGCTCTCTGAATCAAGAGCGATGTGATACTTCACGTGCGTTTCTTACGAGTCGCTATCGTCTTGTCGTTCTCCGTTTGCGTTGCTAAGCGGCCATGTCATGGTGCGTACGCGCCTTCTTTTCCTCAATTGCAATGACCGCTGCACGGAGATTCACTGTGTCACTCCTCTCGATCCGGCTCGAAGGACCAGTTGTTCGAGCTTGAACTATATTGCCGATGAGAGGTTTAACAATGATAACACCCTTTGTGACTTGATTAACTCGTAATAATACCTTTATTGTACGAAATTGGCTTTACTCGTCGTACGTTGCACGAAGATAACAATAGTTAGTGAAAGTGGACGCTATCAGCTAGTGGCGTCACGGTACCGGAAAGCCGCTGACAGCGCCTTTCGATAGTTGGTAAGGTAGCTGCGAGCGTTACCTCTAACAATAGTATTACTTGAATAAAAATCTTATATTATTTGCACTAATTACCGCAATTTTGACTCTCAGCGCCCGCATTTATTGTATTAAAGTAAAATAATTAGAAATAAAAAAATAAAAATATATAATAACACATACATTTACCTGCAAAAACAGGCTATGTGCCCCGTTTTTTTGCAAGTAAGTATATTTACAAAGAAAAGAGGATCGTCGATAAAATCGGCGGAAGTGGTGGAGGACCTCTAGCTCGTTCTTGCTAAATAAAACCTTAAATTGACAATGTATGATTGGAAAAGTTCGAAGTATATTCAAGATCTCTATAATTGCTAATAACTATAGGTATATTTAGTAAAAACGGGCTAGTCTGCATTAAAAAAAGAGACACAATTTCATAATTCCATTTTTATGTAGACGCATATTACAAGACAAAATTCACAAAATTAACTTGTTTAAATATTCAATTTTAAGTTTCTTAGAATTTAGCACTTTTATTTCTATATTAGATGTAAAATTAAAATTTTCGTTTAAGAACCCATTAATAAACCCCTTGTATTATTAAAATATTTATTAAGTAAAAATGTAAACATTCTTATTCTAGAACCAGAATTCGGATTTTCTTGAATTATCTGTGAATTTTGTGTTAATATGTGTGCATTTTAAACACATACCGTCTTTTATGGCCGTTATTCATAGTCTGTTCTTATTTTAATTATCTTAAGTAATGTCTTAAGGTGCTATTACTTCTTTCTAATTGGCTTATGACATCTTAGGATTGCATTTAAGATGGTCTAAAATATCGACTATGAGTACTGGTCTATGAGGTGATTTATTTTGATTTTGTGTTTCATTTTTTACTAAGAAAGATGATTTTCCAAAATCATGTTTTAAAGTATTATATGATGTTTTAGTTAATATCTTCTTGATTTTAATAATATTTAGTAAACTTTTTATGTGATTATTTTTTCGTCTTACAGCAATTCTTAATATTTTTAATTGTTTGTCTTTTGTAACTAATTTTCTTTTGAATTTTCTTCTTTGTTCTTCAATAATACGTCTCAACTTTGCTGTTTGACATTGTAATTTTTTTTCGAAAACATCTGCTTGACCTTGTATTTTTTCTTCTAAATTTATTTGTAAAGATTGTAATTTATTTATTAGTTCTTCATTTTTCTTTTCCAATTTTTGTATTTTCATGTTCATCTCTTGAAATGTGAGTACATCATTTCGCTTCAATGTTTCACTTGTATTTGTTTCGCCTGCAACAAAAATAAAAATTGCAAACAAAAATGAAAATACTATGACACATATGATGGATTCGATCACTCGCATTACACTGAATCAGTACATATTAAGGCGATGCTAAAGCCTTCTGTTTTACCACATTTCCATTCGGTGAAAAATCTCTGTATTGGATGTACGGATTGCAAAAGTATTATTGCTTAAATTAAAGTACGCACAAACAGGACCTCAGCTGCACTGGATTTCGTGAGAAAATCGAAAAAAAGTTTCAGATTCGTTAAAAAATCACTTATTTTTTGGCTCGTACAGCTGTAACCTCAGATATATATATTTGCTTGATATAAGAGTTTTAGAGTCCATATCTTGAAAATAAGCGTGCAGCTGAGGTCACATTATTGAAACGAATGATATCGAGTTTGTAGAACTAAGATTGAAAGTCTAGAAAAGAAATATTTCCACCGAATAGAAAATACGTGTACAGGTACTTTGCGAAGATTGGGACTGTCAACAGAGCCGAAATTCCGTGTAGCAGTAGTTGCGCGGTCTTGCGATAGATGGTGCTGGCATATGTTAGATAAGAACAGATGTATGCGTTGAGTAAGACAGAATGATATATATTATATAATATAATGTAAAAACTAAATCAAAGATGTCACCACTATTATCGAATTTGGAATTAAAAAAGTCTATCGACCTTGATTGAGTTGGGTAATCGGTTTAGCATCCCCTTAAAAGCTAATTTATATTTTTATAGAAAGTATCTCAATGCAGTGATATAATCAACTTTGACAATAAAATGATACATATATATTTTGTTAAATAACATGACAATATTATTAGTAGATAGTTAATCTACTAATTAGTAGATAGTTAGTAGATAGTTATTTAAAATATTTATATACTTTTACATTTAACTTTGCTAATTTCATGAAAAACAGCTTTCAGTATGCACTGATTTAGCGCAAGTGACCGAATTCGCTAATAGACACATATAAAAACATACCTCTATCTAGCTTACATATAGAATTTTGTATTTCATCTTCTTCTAACTTTGGAATGAATTTGATTTCTATTTCTTCTTCATTTGAACTTATTTGCTTTCTTATTTCATTTATAATTATTTTCACTCTTTCTATGAAAGTGAACAAGAATTGTTAACAAAAATGAAAATAATACTATAATTTTTTGAATGTAATTTTAATATGTACTAGCTAACACTAAATATTCCTGAAATATTCATAAAAAGTTCCTAAAATAAAAAAAAACATTCCAAAAGTATTCCGGAATATTAATTTACAGATTTTAATATGTCATTCAACATTATTAAGATCGTTTCGAAGATGCGAATAAATATAAAAAATTTGTTAAATTACTAGTCAATTTAACTCGTGATATTACTACGGTAGTTTAGTAGAGTTAGCGGTTCAAGACCGAAAAATCATTTCGGCGCACGTTTCTAGGGATTACATACGTAATATATAAATTCACACAAGAATTATACAAGCATTAAGATCCAGTTAGATCGTTTAAGGCTTTGATTTCTATAGTTTGTGTTATCACATATACGATACTATAATATATTATATTGTTTATTCTGGAATATTCCGAAATAATTATGGAATGCTAAAATAATATTCAAATATCTGTTAAAAATTTCTGTTCCCTTAAATAAAAAAAAATAACGTAAAATATATATATATATATTTATACGATTATTTTTTAATGAAAAATAAAAACAATACTTTCAAAAAATGATCTGCCGCACACAAAATTCCGCAACAGTGACCGTAAGACGTAAACTTAAGCCAATCAGGATACTGCTTTAGATCTATGTAATCTAATGGAAATGGAAATAACAGTAAACATAACCTCGCATAGTTTTCCATAACCTCGCAACAAGGTGAATTACAATAAGGTTGAAACTCGCCTTATTACGTAGACCTAAAAGCAATATCCTGATTGGCTCATCGGCTTAAGTTTACATCTTACGGTCACTGTTGCAGAATTTTGTGTGTAACAGCCCTGATTGCACCAATGTTACTTTGACTTTAAACGAGGCTTAAAACTCTCTCTATCTCTCCTTCTTTCTCGGTTTTAAAGAGAGAAAGTGAGAGTTTTAATTCTCGTTTAATGTCAAAGTGACGTTGGTGCAATCAGATCTAAGGCTTTTTTCAGCGCTACAAAAATCACTTGCTCTTAATAAAATGATTTAAAGACAATCATCTCATATGATGTACCTCAGCCTGTTATATTATATTTTATGTAACTAAATATTACATAGCGACTCTAAACCTTTGGTATAAAATATGATATACCAATAATTTATTTAAAATATTTTTTAAAATTGATATTA
>NW_017295684.1:16600-17421 GCF_001594075.2 Trachymyrmex cornetzi | reverse complement strand
GAATAAGATTCATCGAAATCAAAGGGACTGATATTTACATTAAAATGGTTTATAGACTGACTTCTTTTATTGTTTAACATGGATGTAGCATTTGAGCTTGTTGGATTAGAGATATCTTTGTTCATCGACGTCTTTACAATGATTTTTTTAATTTTTGATGGAATATATTGTGTTTTTTCTTTTGTTTGTTTTGACCAGACTAGTTCAAAATTGATAGAATTAATGCTGCACTTTTTTAATAAGTCTGAAGATTTTCTAAGATTGTTAATTTTATTAGAGATTCTATGTTTTTCTTTATTCCAAATTTTACTCATTGTGAAATCCTGTCTTTGAAAAAAGGAATTACTTACGTAGATTGGTAAATTCGCGCATATTAGTCTTTGAAATTTGAAAATATTATTTTTAATTTCAAATAGATGATGATACGAGTCCTGTAATTCTATTCTAATAATCTTGAAAATACAAATTTTCTTATTTCTATCAATTTTTGAAAAAGATGAAGTGTGTGAAACATTTGAATGATAATTATTAATTCCTTTTAGATGGGAAGGAATTAGTTTCTCTTTTAAGCATATTTTTAAGAACATAATTTTTAAACGAAGATTAATATTTAATTTCAATAACTTAATGTAGCCTTTTAATAATATGGTATAATGTACCCCGAATTCTTCTCTAATATAATAAAATATTTACAAAAACAATATTCATATTTCACAAAATCTCACATTATAACTTTACATTTTTACCTAATTATACTAATGGTCGGAAAACTCGACAACGTTGCTAACTTAAAACGAGAGAGAAAGTTCGAGCGAGAGAAA
>NW_017295684.1:16140-16414 GCF_001594075.2 Trachymyrmex cornetzi | reverse complement strand
CTTCTCGCCTTTTTCTCTCATTTTCTTCAATTAATTTCTTAATACTATTAAAATTTAGAACGATCGAATTCTTAAAATTAAGTGTTATTCCCTTCATTTTACAGACCTCATGCGTGCGTCCTTCTGGTGTACGAATGATATACGAGTAAAATTTTGGACCACCAGAAACAAACGACTCGATATAACTACCGCGACCGTAGCTTTCGAGTTCATCCGTCATATCGCCCAGAAAATTACCCGTACGCGGTTCGTACTCATTCGGCTCACCGGTACT
>NW_017295684.1:13308-15220 GCF_001594075.2 Trachymyrmex cornetzi | reverse complement strand
TCGATCGTATCTCCACGATTCGTGGACGAAAGCGTACTGTCGCGATTCACCTGAAAGCACGTCGGACATCCATGCCAGAAACATCCGTGGAATTGAAGTACGTAACGTTGTATTCCGTCTGCCGATTCCGACTCGTAGTATCCGTCAACGCGCCTGCCATCAATCTCGTACTCGCGCCCTCGTCCCGCGTGAATTATGCGATGACCGAGCTCACACTCCTTCCACACTGACCACTTTAAGGCTTTTCGCGATTGTTTATCCGCATTTCTATATCCGCCCGGAGGAATGATTCCTATTTCTTTCTCGCGCAAAAAGTTTTTGCGAAAAACTTTCATGCACGAGGAAGCGATAGTTGTACATTCCTCGAACGGACACACATTACCACGTTCCAAAAAAATTTTTCTAAACGCCATGCATGCGCGTCGAAGAATTTCTACGTCGTTACGGCAATATTTTACTATTTCATGTTGAAAATTAAAAATAAAATTTGCGCGTATCATCTCATCGTGCCAGTTTGTAAATTACATTCGTTCTTCGGGCTTCATTTGATCGGGAGAATAATATCGCGCGTCAAGTATCGGACCGATATACGATTGATTCTCCCTCGTATTGAACAGGTGAGGAAAGTTGCCTTTGTCCGACGTATCCTTCAACCCGAAAGCTTTGGGTAAATCGGCCAAACGCATCGGTAAATAATTGACACTATCTATAAATTCCGTATTCCCGACCGTCATTACGATAATCTTCGTCCCGTTCAAAATTACCCGCGGTTCTTCCGTAATTTCGGATTCTTCTACTAAATACTTTAAAATGAATTGCGCGTCGAACGCTTTCGCATTATGAGCGATACAAATAATCTTTTTAAAACATTTTGTCGTTCGCGTTACGAGTTCGACAAACTGTTTCACGGGGTTATCTCGAAATATAAACTCGCGTACTCCGCACCAACGACATCGCACCGACATATCGTCTATCTCCGCGCAAGTTTCGCAAATCTGATGCGCGACGCAGAGAGTTGGAACGTGAATTTTTACGTTCTCGGTACCTTCGTAAGTCTCGTCCTGTCGCGTTTCAAAATCGTAGAACACGAATGCGACGCGGTCTCTTTTTTTGTCTTTGACTTTGGGCTCATTCTCACTTGCATGTGTCACGTCTTCCTGTATCGTCGCACTACTCGTACCCTCACCCGGATTCTCAGTAACGACTTTACATCGAAGAGGTCGCATGAAGCAGAAATGATTCGAAGACTGAAGCGATCGACATGTTTTACAATAGGATATTTCGCATTCGTGTTTTGAATTTAACTTTACGAATCGCCCGCAGTCGTTACAAATTTTAACCGATTCGCAAACGCTTGCGGGGAATTGATCGTTGTAAGATCTTTCCGCGCGATGACGTTCGAAACACGTGGTACCGAAAAACGCACGATTGCACGATTGGCACTTAATTAGCTGCGCGTCGGGGGATTCGCACGACGGAATCGCGTGGCAACGTGGGCATTTTTTAGTGCAACGGTGACCTCTATCTTTACGATAGCCCATGTTGCACGCGACGCAATATCCCCCGCGAGAACCAGCAGCGGCTTTTACGTTTAATATCGGGTTGAAATGACGCTTACATTCATAGTACATTATATGCAGTTTAATACTCGGTTCGCGTCCTAGAGAGTCAAGTAACGTGCAACCGTCATATACCGGATTCTCACCGCACTCGAAAGTACTAAAATTGAACACAATTATTGCTATATTTTCGGCAGCGAGGTAACGTTGAAAACGCTCGATTTTATACCGCATCCCTGCTCGGGAATTGTGACACCAGCGTTCCTCGTTAGTTCTTTCGCTAATTCGGATTGTAACGAGGAGCTCTGTCGTCTTATGCAATTCCATTTTTCATGGAGTTCACCCATACGCAG
>NW_017295684.1:12655-12887 GCF_001594075.2 Trachymyrmex cornetzi | reverse complement strand
CTCTCTCCCGAGCATGCCGAAATTTCTAAAGCGTCGCGAGTTTTCCGTCCGTAAATCTACGAAATTAAAATTATCGCCAACCTCGTGTTGTTGCTGATGCTGCTGTTGTTGATGTTGATGTTACCGGTGTTGATGAGGCTGCTGCTGGTAATGCTGCTCCAAGTTGTTTACAGGGTTTTCTTCCCTCTCGTTTGCCGAAACAACGTTGGCACTGCCGCTACCACCATCACCA
>NW_017295684.1:10567-11283 GCF_001594075.2 Trachymyrmex cornetzi | reverse complement strand
AATCGCACGTCCTACAATACAGTTTGGTTCTATGAAAATATTAGAATTTAATGAAACAAATTTTTAGTGAAATTTTATATTTGATTTTTAAAAATTATATTACTGCTTACCTCTTACTGCAACGTGTCGCTTGAAGTCGGCTATGTAGCCTCCGACATCATCTTCTTCATGGTCATAGAAGTCACGCACTTCCAAATGTCCCGAGATAATACTCCTCAATCTCACATTACCGCCACAATGCCCCAGCTTGTACATAATACAAAGTAATGTACTGGAGCACCTCCCTGCGAAATCCCCGAAAACCGAATAATTAATTTCGTCATTATCTGTCAACTTTGACAGATAATCAACTACCACTAACTTTCCGTTTAAGTTGCAAGCGATGGTGATGAATTTCGTAATTCGCGAAGCGCCATTTTTACTGTTAACGAAACTTCGATACTTTAAAATTTCTAGCGTAAAACAACTCTTGACAGAGTCTCGACGTAGAAATAGCCCTTAACTTTCTCACTACACACTATTTATACACCAATAATATTCAAAAAAATTCCCCCTCCCAAAAGGCAGAATCGGTGAAAATTTTTGGTTACGTCATCGACTAGTAAATTTTGACAATTTTATCGATCGATTCCTTCCAGTTTCCTTCCTTTTACATGAAAAGATTTTCTCGAAAAATTCACAGAGTGAGAGTCGATAAAAACTTTTTTTAGTTACAT
>NW_017295684.1:9393-10356 GCF_001594075.2 Trachymyrmex cornetzi | reverse complement strand
CGTTCGAACATTGAAATATTTCCGTTTTGTAACTTTGAGAAAATTCTTTCCTAAAAGTAACCCTTTACTCTGATTCACGTTATTAGTTTGGAAAAGTTTTTGTCATTCTATGGTATTCTTATCCTTAGGTTAACCTATCGCATATCTAATTTAACATTTTTGCCACGCTTTTTAACTGAAAGGATTCTCACGTACTATAATTTTATGACAAGCACAAAAAATAAAATATTCAATAAAGAAAATTCATAAATCGCTTGAATTTTTGTTAGTTTTCCTTTCTTATACTTTTCGTTGTAAGAAAGAAAAATCGTGCATCCTGCAAACATATCTTTCTCTAAATGTTTTTTCTTGTTCAATATTGTATAACTAAGACTTATTTTTATTTATTCTGAAAAAAAGTTTTACGATAGATACTGAATAATTTTTCTTTAGTGAAAATGTTTATATTTTCTTAGAAGACGAATTTATTTAAATCATAAATTGGTTTTGGACAGTTAAACTTCTATTTTTTCATACGTACCCTTAGTGACTGCTAGAAATATTTCTATAATTTATTAACCATAAAATTTTTATAAATCTAGTGTCAGAATATTTTCCTTTATCTCGAAAAATTTTTTAATTTATTGCTTCTTTATAAACGAATATTCTTGACAATATATTCAATTTTACGTGTTCGAACATGAAATATTTCCGTTTTATAACTTCGAGAAAATTCTTTCCTAAAAAGTAACTACGTCATAACGTCGTAGTATTTCTAGTTTCTTCTAGGGAAGGGGAAATTTAAACAAACTTTATGCGCACGCAGATTTTCATTAATTTTCAAAAAGCATAAAAATATATAAGCGCAGAGACTGCTCATAGTGTTACGCTGCTTCATTCGAGTCTCGTTGTTCGAAGCGTCTACTTCGGAATCGTCCCTCCTAGTTTTTCTTCATTCGAGTGAACATTCGTCCAAAGTTTTCA
>NW_017295684.1:1594-7840 GCF_001594075.2 Trachymyrmex cornetzi | reverse complement strand
GGCGGAGCCGACTCGAAAATCGGCCGAAATGTGCATTTCGTGCCGAGCCCTGTATTATAATATTTGTAATACTATGATAAAAAAATTGTCATAAAATTAAGGATTTTTCATATATTATTTTATATTGGGACCTTGAATAAATTCTCGCTGATTTTTCGTGAAAAGTAATGCTTTATTTTTAAAAAGTTGTAAAAAAACATGTCACTGATAGTATTGTCTATCGCTAGCCACTACTTTTTCCCATCTTTCTGACAGCATGTGAATTCCACGTCGGAAAAACGACATGTCTTTTGAGGCTATCCAAGAGTCGACTCATTTTTTAGCATCATCATAGGAATGAAAATGCTGCTCAGCCAGCCCATGTGCCATCGATCGGAACAGGTGATAATCGCAAGGGGCAATGTCTGGTGAATACGGCGGGTGGGGTAGGACTTCCCATTTAAGCATTTCCAAGTAGGTTTTCACCGGTTGTGCAACATGTGACCGTGCGTTGTCATGTTGCAAAATCACTTTATCGTGTCTCTGCTCGTATAGTGGCCGTTTTTTCTTCAATGCTCGGCTCAAACGCATCAATTGTAGTCGATAGCGAGCTCTCGTAATGGTTTCGTTCGGTTTGAGCAGCTCATAATAAACTACACCCAGCTGATCCCACCAAATGCAGAGCAGAAGCTTCGAACCATAGATATTCGGCTTTGCCGGGCTTACCCCACAATCTTCTACGCTTAAGGTTATCGTAGTGTATCCACTTTTCATCGCCAGTCACGATACGATGCAAAAACCCGTTCCTTTTCTGCCGTTGAAGCAGCTGTTCACACGTGAAAAGACGCCGTTCAACGTCTCTCGGTTACAACTCGTACGGCACCCAACGTCCTTGCTTTTGAATCATTCCTAATAATTTCAAACATTTCGAAACTGTTGTGTGATCAACTCCTAATGATTCTACAAGTTCAGCTAGCGTCTGACATGAGTCTTCATGCAGTAATGCCTCTAATTCTTCTGTTACGTCCAAACCCTTGGAAATTTTTTGATTGTTGTGATCCTCTCGGAGAATAAAAGGAGCGGGAACGGTGAGGGTACTTGGAAGGACGGTCAGACTCTTTTCTCGCAGGTACCCGCATGGAGGCGAGTGCCGCAAGTCGAACGTACCCCTTTTGTGCTCGCTTCGGAATATGGGTCAACGTCCCGTAAGGACGCTTTAACACCTGTTTCCTACGAGCGGTGCGGTCGTTGATCCAAATTTTGAGTCAAGGAATCTAATCCTTTTAACTCGGGACTGGACCACGCGCGATCTCTGAAAAGGCAAGGCTAACTACTACGAGGGGTCTCAGGGTTTTAAAATAAGAGAATGAGAGAGATGTAAAATTATTAACATAGTTTATTTAAACCAAACATTATTATCTATTATTAATGGTAAAGAAAGCAATGAGAAATAGAGAAAGATTACGCATAAAGGAAATTATTACAAACTAGAATTACCATAAAAATCATTATTACAAATTAAATCATTATTAAAAATTAACTAAAGATGGTTAATACAAACAAAAAATTAAAATGTTATTACAATCAAAATATGTTGCGAGTCGAAATTGTTATCATAAGTGAAATTATTATTTTCATTCGAATCAAAATGTTATTACAATCAAAATATGTTGCGAGCCGAAATTGTTATCATAAGCGAAATTATTGTTTTCATTCGAATTATTGCTACAATTAGATTACTGACAATAAAAGATTTGGTTCGCTAGACGCTATTAACATTCTAGTTATACATGCCGCCAGAGAATGAACCTTGAGTGAGCAGTGCTGATTGGTTTTTTATTATATTATAATTCGTATATAGTAGCGGAGGAAGGAGGAAAGAGATTGAAGAAGAATTCCATCGGTACTAGATATGGATAGGCGGAATTCGGGATGAATACAGGGATATCAACCTCTAAGCCAACCTCTAAACGGGCGATTGTTCCCCCTTCGTGGCATTATGTTGTGAATTACGTTATTACAGATTCGCGACTAAATAGAAGAATATGGAAGAAAAGACTTATTGTTGCGGTAGGCTTTGGTTTTCTGGATTAGTGTCTTGGACTTGGAGTAGCTCGCAGACAAACTCTTCTTGATGTAATAGGCAAAATCTTCTTTTATACACTGAACAGACTCTTATTTGAGAGAAATGAACTGCGAGAGAATGACGGACTGGTTGAAGACCGAACACAGAGCAGGATCAAAAAATGAAGAGAGCGAGTCTCGCAGTGTCACGGTTTATATAGAGAGTTTCAGAGGGTGGTTCTCTGATGAGACATGTTAAGTGGGAAAAATCGAGGATTCGAGTTGGAGGGATTTTTCTGCTTTTGTAGGAAATTTGTGTTTCATATTCCTACTGGTAACTACTTTCAAAATTTGCTCCGCCCGCACTGCAAGTTTCAATCCCCTGAGAACTTATTGGTGATACGTCATCACCTTTTCTAGATTTTCAGATTCACGGTCACCCATTGGCGAGTTTAGTTTTTGGTATTCTCTCTGAAGAGAAGGGGTATTTCACTCGTCGTCCCTTCCGAACGACTTGATCATGACAATTTGAAAACTCGCATTCCTACTTTTTTCTTATTTTCGATTTCTCTTTTATTAGGTACTTGAACGTGCGTCTTCTCGTATAGACAGTATTTCTTCAGAATTTTATGATCGTCGGCAAAAAATTCAAATTTATTCTTGTCAGGCTTTTTTTATTCTATATACTTCCTGTTGTTAACGAAAAGACGCCCTTCAACACGTTACATGCGTTTGGGAATGCGACTTTCTATTTACCCAGGATTCCCGATCTGTTTTTAGATATTACTTATTTAAACTGAACGAGTTTCAAAACGAACATTCTCGACATGGTTTGTAATTTGTCATAAATTTTATTACTGCAGGTTCGGGTGATCCTGGGTATCTATGTTTTTATTATCTTTCCAAAATCGTTGGGAAGGCTTTCAACGACATATTTTCTACATATTGTCACGCTCGTCGATCGGTGACCGTTAACTCTCGCATTCTTTTCTCGCATCCTGTTGCAACAATCACCCTATTAAATGATCTCGAAACGAGGAAATCGTGGAGTCCTCCCGGACGTAACACTTCGTCTTCAAACTTTTTCGATGCGCCAGAGCGTCCTTTATCTTCAACATCAAAATCATTATTTTTGAAGTGTCTAAACCAATCTCTGCATGTTGTTTCCGACAGAGTATGGTCGCCGTAAGTCTCAACAAGAATTCTGTGTGCTTCAGCTGCAGTTTTTTTTTAATAAAGTAGTGCAGTAAAATTCCCCGCAAATACTCTTTTGTTGGCACGAAACTCGACATGTTTAACACTATGAAACACAAAGTTGTTTACACTTCGGCGAGATGACATACACTGAACTTCAAGTTTGCTTATCATAGTTCCTTATCGATGTGTTTCCATCTTCAACTGCACGCACGCAGTTCTGTTAACGCGATCTGTTGGAAAACAGCGAGAACTTATTCAAGATTCCTAATATTTATAAAGATTTCTGAAAAAATATCTTAAATTCCTTTAAATTTTATAAAGTTTTTTTCGGAAATTTATAGAAAGAGAAATTTTAGAATATTTGAGAATTCACATTTACAGATTAAAGCACTACCTATAACTTAAAAAACTTGCAGATCTGTAAATTATACGTTGTATGACTTTAAGGAATTTATTACACATAATACTTTTACATTTCTATGATTTCTCATTCCATAATTTCCGATGAAAACATAAATCTGAATAGATAATGTATATTGTTTCAAAAATCTTTATAAAAATACAAAAATTCTTAGAAATGTTATAAGATACAATGAGAATTTTTTTTAGAGTGATTTTGCTAAAATACATAAAAATTTTATAGCAGAAATATAGAATACCTAAAATTACATTCGATCATCAAGATAAATTATATAAAATACTCAAGCATGATGATGATGCCGTAAAAAGTTGTAACATTATAGTAATCAGTTTATGCGTTCAATATAATTACTTAGATAGTTCAATAAAATTACTTTTAAAGCTGTATTTATAACTAAATTTTTAGATACTTCAGCAGAATCGTTCTTTCTGTGCAATTAAATTAGTTGAAGTCGTTTTATTACCATTTGTAATGCTTCCATATCTATTTTGTTTAGATCTCCTGTGTTGGATGATATTTTCCGAATCAAATTTTGTCCTTTAGAGCCCATTTATGTGGTAAATTATTTGCAATTACCAACGTCGGACACTTTACAGAACGAGATAACTTTTAAAAGTAATAAGATTTTATATTTTATATAAACAATGAGGAGGATTAATAAAAGAAAGTATTATTTCAAAAAATTGTGTTTGTTTGCAGGAGACATAAATGCGTGGCTCGAATCGAAGTTTGGTCGATTGCAATGCGATCCATATTTTTCTGAATACGTGGAACTCTTTAAACGTATGCTCTTAGCAAAGGAACCAAAAGATGTGTTAGTAGAAGCCTCTAAAAATGTTATTAAAATAATTCATCCATTTATTATATAAACAAATTCTTATATAAAATAACTTACAATACACAGCCCAACGACAGAAAGAGATACAGATCAAAATATCCAATACGTTCTCTCACGTGCAAAGATGCATTCGTGGCGCGTCAAATATCTGGTGTCGATTCAGCGGGGAATTAGATCCATCGACCAGCAACTTGAAATTCATTTGAAGCAAATTAAAAAATGTTTAGAAACGAGTATGATTCCGCTTGGGCAACTTCATGGTGATTTTTACCTCGATCGGGCTATGCTTTTCAAGGCGATAGCTAATAGAATATGACTTCCAGTAGCATTCGTACGTGGAGCATACGGTGTCTTGTGGATTCAAATACCCATATCTCAAGTAATATACGTATTACTTGCGTTAAAGTGGTATTTTTTAAATATATTACGTTATTTGTGACTCAATGCGAATCTTGCAGATGATAGACTCAAATGAAGGAAAATTATTTGATGCTTGTTTGGATGAAAATAATGAATATTATGAAAAAAGGATTACGACCGAATTATTAGTCAAGACAAATGCCTTCACATATCAGTACAGATACGAGAGAGAAAAAATTTCTCTTTCTCGAGATTATCAATCGATGATTTACCCAACCAAGCTTATAAAACCGAATTTTATCGTTGATTTGATGGATACACCGGAAGATTTTATTCCAATTGGAAGTTCTTGTTCAAAATTATATGGTACTATTAAAACAGTAACTTATAACATATTGCTATTGGAAACTGATTTATTATTATAAGGATTATAATATTGCAACAATTTTTTAATAAAATAATATTTTGATTTTAATCAATCTTGTAATATTGGGTATGGGAATAAGTTTCCGCCCATTTTGAAATGAAAAAGATGTGTTTATTTAAACAAATCTATATAAGTGAGTTTATTCAAAGTATGCTCCTTTGGAAGCGACAACTTTCTCCCACTTTTCCGGTAATAAACAGATTCCTCGAATGAAAAATTCTGGTTCTTTTGAAGCGATCCATTTATCAAGTTATTTTTTGATATCTTCGTAAGAATTGAATCGTTCTCCAGATAGGGCCGACTGCATGGATCGGAACAAATGGAAATCTGAAGGTGCAATGTCCGGTAAATACGGCGGGTGGGGCAGAATTTCCCACTTTACTCCTTCCAAGTATTCCTTAACCGATTTTGCAACGTGTGACCTAGCGTTGTCATGTAACAGAATCAGCTTGTTGTGCCTATTGTCCCATTCCGGTCGTTTTTCTTTCAAAGCTTGGTTTAAACGTATCAGTTGTAGTCGATAACGATCGCCAGTGATGGTTTCGGACGGTTTGAGCAGCTCATAATATATAACACCTCTCTGATCCCACCAGATGCACAACATAATCTTCGAAGCATGGATATTTCGTTTTGGCGTTGATGGACCTGGTTCACCTGGCATCACCCATGCTTTCAAGCGTTTAGAGTTATCGTAGTAGATCCATTCTTCATCGCCAGTTACGATACGATGTAGAAAACCCTTCCTTTGTTGTCGATGAAGCATCTCGCAGATGACCAAACGTCTTTCCATGTCTCTCTCTTTAGTAGGTATACTAGGGCGGTTCTAAGCCATGGGGCTAGAGGGGAGCGCGGGGCGCGGGGGTACTTGTTGGCGCGCGGGGAAGGCGCGGGGGAACCGTAGGCGAAGGAAGGCCCCGGCGTTATCGGGTGTTTATATAAACACCCGAAAAAATGCGTTTG
>NW_017295684.1:1198-1511 GCF_001594075.2 Trachymyrmex cornetzi | reverse complement strand
CATGTTCTGATGATGATGATATCAATAAAATATATTAAATAATATTACCTTCACACCTTCGCCTCTTCCTCCTCCTTTTCCTTCTCTCTATTCTTACTCGTCTTCCTACACTTCCTCTTGCTGAGATGCAAGGAAATGCAGGAAGTTCAGGAACTCGTCGCCCCACAGGTCACCGAGTTCCATAACGAACTCATGGCACTCCTCTGGCGACACATTATCTTCTTCGAAATCAAAGTTGTTCTCCTCCTCACCGAGGAAGTCATCAGCCTCACCGGGCGGATCACCAACCTCGACTTCAACCTCGTCCTCAACG
>NW_017295684.1:448-806 GCF_001594075.2 Trachymyrmex cornetzi | reverse complement strand
AAGTGCCTTCACGAGAAAAGCTATCGCCTATGTCGTTGTGACACTCTTTATAATATAGGCCAAAAATCGCGATGCATTGCACCGTTGCTAAGTAGTGCACATAATATGATATAAAATAAAAAATCAATATTAACGTACGAATTGCGCGCGTTTATTTTCACACCTATTATTTCCCCTTTTTCTTTTTACTTTTTTTCTTATACATACGTTTATACGTTCATACATACACACATATATGATTCGTAACACGACGCGTTAAGAGGAGCGTCCGCAGATGTTTACATCATAAACTAAGTGTGAGAGCGCATCGAGGTTAGGAATGTCGAGGTTTAGAATGGATGGATGGATGGAAGGAAAG
>NW_017295684.1:0-223 GCF_001594075.2 Trachymyrmex cornetzi | reverse complement strand
TCGTTCGAACGTTACGTCGATACATCCGTCAAACGCGAACATTCGGCGTAGCGTCGTTTCGGTCATCGTAATGCGTACGGATGAAGAATCCAGGCGCACGAGCGTGACATCGTTCATCGTGCACACTCTGACGGTTAGTGGTCCAACGCTTATGAAATTATCTTTGTGTTCGTTTCGCAGCATCTTGTAAATATTACATCGCTGCTCGTAGAGACCCTTCCAC
>NW_017295683.1:10463-12677 GCF_001594075.2 Trachymyrmex cornetzi | reverse complement strand
GCACGAGCGAGACGCGAGTAGCCGCGTTCGCGAGAGTCACTAGCGCGACGGAGCGCAGGGAGCATCTGCGAATAGCACAACGATTCGACTACGCGAAATGCTTGGAGCAGCGTTCGCGAGAGTCCCTGGCTCGACGGAGCGTAAGGAGCTTCCACGAGTAGCACGATAAGACACTGCGCGAAACGCGTGGAGCAGCGTTCGCGAGAGTTCACTAGCTCGTCGGAGCGTAAGGAGCGTCCGCGAGTAGCGCAACGATAATTCACTGCGCGAAACGCGTGGAGCAGCGTTCGCGAGAGTTCGCTAGCTCGACGGAGCGTAAGGAGCGTCCGCGAGTAGCGCGATAAATCACTGCGCGAAACGCGTGAAGCAGCGGATTTCGCGAGTGTCACAATCTCGACGGAGCGTAAGGAGCGTCCGCGAGGAGCACGAACTGAGAGTCGCGTTTTCGTTTTGCACTTCGATCCGGCTCGAAGGACCACTTTGTTGCCGGCGGCGGGAGCCCTCGATCGGGGTCCCCCGTGAACGGCAGTAAAGACAATTTATTTGCGCCGGGTTCGCACGGACGCTTCGCTCTCCAGATTCGTACTGTTCTTTTCGTCGCGCGAACTCGAACGGCTCGCGGCTTTGATTGCAGAAGCAATAACGCGATTCGCCGATAACATCGGCCCAGTAACGAGCGACGAATCAGAGCGTAACACAACAAGTACGACGAGAGCCTTTTTTCAGCGTCTAAAGACTCTCGTCGTCATCGGCACACAAATACCCGTTCGCGACGTCGACATTGCCCGAAAGTCGAATCAACAACGATTCGAAACGAAGAAGTTTCTCGAGCAATCTCGACGACCGCACGAATTGACGGCTCCAATTCTGAACATTTATCATTTCTTAGTCCAATATGGTGTTCCAGAGCTTACGTCGTAACAATATTTGCTTCATATAAAAGCTGTGCAATCTGTATTTATGAAATAGTAATTCACAGAATAGTCGTTTGCATGAAAAACCAAAGTGGATTTCTTAAAATTGGGCTTAGACGTCCAATTAGACCGTTATTGTTATACGAAAATTTTCTAGTGCCAACATGTGCGTGAGATAATGATGTAGTAGCATGTAGTGATGGAAATGACACATAAATCTTCGGTGTGCAAGTCGATGTACAACATGACTATTCGTCTTTACGTTCCCCTTAAAATTATACGGTAGAAAAGAAATTTAAATTTGAATAGGTATTATAGTTGATTATATGTAGAAGCAGAGAATTAAGGATGTTTTATACATATCTTCTAAGTAAAAACAAAATTATGAAAAAATTACAGATTATTACCATAAATCACGTTTAAAAATAATACTACAGAAGTGATCGTTTACTATCTGGATCATAAGTTATTTTATTAAATAGTAGTATTTTTTAAATCGCTGTTCCAATGAAAATATTTGAAAATGCAATATATGGAATGAATGATAAAAATCTCAATTTCTTAATAAAAGTGCATTATGTATTCTGGATTATTTATGTTGAGTTACATTACGATGCATGAACTAGTCGTCCATTAAATAAACAAAATATTTATTTGTTCTATATCTTTGTAACAATAATCAGTGAATCTCAATAAAACTTCGCATATATTATTTTATGTGAATATTTAAAGTACTTATACAAGAGAAATGTAAACTTTTTTAAGAGAGAGATAAAAAAAATTTTAATTTTTAAACTAATAATAATAACCATTAAAATAAATAATCTACATGAAATATGTTATTAAACAAAAAAAATTTTATTCACATAACTTTCAGATGTATATATTTTATTTGAAATGGAAATATGAAACATATTTCCAAATTTAATTTCCTTTGCAGGTCTAATACATCCTTAAATTGTACAGTAACATGTTTTTGATGCTTCTCCTCCTAAAAAAAAACCATTTAACAAAATATGATCAAAAAGTATTAAAAGCATCATGTCATCGAAATCGTTTCTCTTTTATCTGATACACACTTTTCCTTATCGTTTTGACATAATTTGATGCAACAGTTGAATTGAGACATCTTATATATGTATATTCATACAAGAATAATTAATTTCAATTAGGTGAAATAATTACACGTTGTGTACCGCAAGTAATAAAACACTATAGTTTATGTCAAATTCTACGTTAAAAATATAATTTCCTTAGTATTTCTCGTGTGTTACGTCCAAGGCTCTGCACGCATGGAACC
>NW_017295683.1:8148-10206 GCF_001594075.2 Trachymyrmex cornetzi | reverse complement strand
CCAGATTTGTCAGTGCGTTCGATGCCCTTATTTTCGGCTTTGGAAATGAATCCAAATAGCCGAAAATAAGAGCAAGTGCAATCGTGGTCTTGTCGTTATGAATATAAAGAGGTGTTGTTCGGAAATATAATAGTCAGAGTTTTAATTTTCATTATATATTTAAAATTAAAGTTACCATTACATAGTTGGTTATCTATTTTGTAATTGAATGATGCGTGTGAGTGTGTGATTGATGTAGTGTGACAGAAGGGAGAATTTACGGAGAGGATAAAAATAGCGAGAGAATAAAAAGAAAAGGGAGTTTTGGTGAGTGCATCTGAGAGGGTTAGGCCTGATTTTCTTTGGACGATGATAGTATCAGCAGGCGGACACGTCCGACTGGTCGACAGGAGCGAACAGTTATCGCGAGGGGAATAGTGACAGAGATTGAAATTATAGCGTGAACAGACTGCAATATTTCATTTCCTTTTACAGGGGAACTTAAAAAGGGAGTAAGAAAGAAAGAAAGAAATAAAAAGCATCAAATAAATGAATAATAAAAAGAAACTAAAGAAATATTGAAATAAATTACTAAAAGAAAAAACGAGGGGGATTAGAGAATAGAAACATACTGACTTATTACTGAGATGCTGATCTGTGGAAGTTCTCTGGGCCGGATGTGTGAGGTTGACGATGTTTCTTCAGCACTGACTCTAAATCTTTAAATCTCGCTGGCCAAGTAAGCGAGGTTGACAATTTTTCTCCCGCACTGCTTTTAAGTTCTGAGCTTTAACGGATTGATTTCGAAAAGAAATGTGTTATTTAGCGGGTTGACTTCGGGAAAAGATTCTGACTGTCTCCGTCTGTCTGTCTCCGCCTGTCCGTCTCTGTGTTAACTTCCGAAAAAAATTCTCTCTGAGGGCCGCGGAACTGCGGTTTATATATTGGTTTTCCCTTGATTGGTTGGGTTCTAATTAGATGGTGGGACACTTTTCTGGCTTCTGGATTGGTCGAGATTGTGGGGGAGGAAAGGAGTCGGTTTTGTGTCAATGTCTTCATTTTACTATCTTCTTTAAATTATGGGAAAATGAACGAGCATCGATTAAGGCGAGCGCACGTGGACTGTCGGCACGGGCCCGTCAAATACCTCCCCTGGACGTCGCGTGTCACTTTTATATTTTATGGTTGCGGACATCGTGATAATCGTCCGCGACTTAGCTGTCAGAAAAATGTTTAGGCGCCAGTATCGGGCTTTCACTGACGTTAGTTATCATTTTTAATAGCGTTGTCCTAGGAGGATGTCATCGACGATGCTCATTAGCTCCCTGTGTTCACCAATTTTAACTTTATTTTATCTGACCTTAATGAGGAGATACTGAACTCTTTGTTTTTAATTTTTCGTGAGAAAGATTTTTATTACTTTTTAACTGTCTTTCGCGTTGATAACTTCAGGTCTTCGTGAAAAAGAGAAAAAAAAGGCTGCGTGAGTCCGTTGGACGTAACACGTGTATGTCTCTCGGTTTGATTAATTATAACAATTACAATTTATTACAGGCACGTCCATCTACAACTATGCCTTATATCACGCAAACTAAACAAAGTATTCAAAGTACAAATATTAATACAGATGGTATGGTACTTTAACAAAGCTTTAAGTATGTGTCAATTAATGTATAATTTGTTTGGAGGACGTGGAAAAATATGGACATTTACTTTTGCAATCGTTTATTTAGAATACTTTTTTGTATTCGCTTTAATAACTATTTTATATCTCGCATTATACTACATACGTCAAACTGTTTATAATAAGGTATATATTATAACAGAACAAAAGCATTAATAACTATTTATAACTAGAATAATAAGCACAAGTAACAATGAAATTACACATGTCAAAGTTTCATTTGAAATCTAATTCATTGAATGTAAAGTTTTCAGTTTTACTACTAACTTTGGTAATTATATACATTAACGGACACTACGTTGATGACCTTGACTTTGACATATGTTGTCATCATTACCCTGAGTAACCTCCGACAGGTTTTAGGTGGCGGTCGATCTTCGTTAAAAAGTTATTAA
>NW_017295683.1:6823-7923 GCF_001594075.2 Trachymyrmex cornetzi | reverse complement strand
GAGACACTACCAGTGTCTCCAGATTATTACTATTAAACACCTAATTAAAGAAATTGATATGAAAATTGATATCAAACTTTCAAATTCGATTTCTATATCATATTAATATTTTTGCTATAAAACTCCTAATCGAAACTAATATACCTGCATGTATCTATATACATATACGAGGTGTGATCAAAAAGTAAGATGACTTTTTGAATTTTGCGCGCTCTGTACACTCTAACTTCAAAATTTTTTTTTGTTGTGTTGGTACACTCGTCACGATCATATGTTCACAGTTTTGACTATATAGCATGTGTTGTTTTTATGTGAGAGGCATAAAGGTTAGACTCGTGTTTGCGTGCTCGGCGAATTTTTGCTGTTGAAAATAATGGAGCAGAGAATTTGTATTAATTTTTGTGTAAAAAATGGTGGTATTAAGTGTTCAAAAACTCTTGAAATGTTGACAGTGACGTACGGTGAGTCAACTTTGAGCAAAAAAAATGTTTATAAATGGTATAAGTTATTCAAAGAGGGCCGAGAAAATGTTAACGATCCTCGCTCTGGACACCCCAGCACGTCAAAAACCGACGAAAATGTTCAGGAAGTGAAAGAAATTGTGTTGAAAAATCGTCGAATCACGATTAGAGAAATAGCTGATGATCTTAACATATCGTTTGGCTCATGCCAATCAATTTTAACGGATGTTTTGGGTATGCGACACGTGTGTCAGCGAAATTCGTTCCAAAACTGCTTAATTTTGATCAGAAGCAGCGTCGCATAAACATCGCCCAAGACATGTTGAACGACGTCAATGATGATCCTAATCTGTTCAAAAGGGTTATAACTGGTGACGAAACATGGAAAATTGAAAAGACCCATGAAAGGACGAAGTTTTGCGACGATTGAGGAGATTAAGGCTGCATCGCTGGAGGAGCTCAAGGCAATACCCAAAAGTGCATTTCAGAAGTGTTTTGACGACTGGAAAAAGCGCTGGCACAAGTGCATTGTATCAGAGGGGGATTATTTTGAAGGGGATAACATAATTTTGGATGAATAAATGAATATTTTTTTATAAAAATGAAAAGTCACCTTACTTTTTGATCACACCTCGTATT
>NW_017295683.1:5788-6606 GCF_001594075.2 Trachymyrmex cornetzi | reverse complement strand
CTGTTCTAAGAACAAAAATTATACAAGAAAATATGAAAGTCGTGCGCCCCCAAGCAGGGGGGAAGACGGAGTGGGAGTTACTTCGCGTGGAATGTTGTAAAATATACTTTAAAGCAGAAAATTTCTGTTGTATATGGTTGAAAAAGAATATTATTCTTAAACTTTTTTGTCAATAATTTTTTAACGAAGAATGACCGCCACCTAAAACCTGTCGGAGTTTTCTCATGGCCATGATCTTGATAACATATGTTAAGGTCAAGATCATCGTCGCGGTGTCCGTTAATGTATATAATTAATCAAACTTTCGTTTTTTGTTGACATAATTTCAGATAAATGAGACGGTAGCGATTCTTCACGAATTGTCCAATTATAACCTCGATGAGGATTTACGTGAACAGGTAAATAACTAGAACAAAATTTTATTTTAGAATTTTAACTTCTTATGCTTAATTTTACTAGCGCTGAAAATCCGGATATCTACATAAATATCAATGGATGATTATGTACAAAATTGTGTTATTAATACATAACAATTGTGTAATTCTTTTATATATTTTAGAATACTTGTACACACATTGTAGCGCCACAGGCAAGGATAAGCTAGAAAAGTTTCAAAAATTATTTGTTATTTTATATAACAAAAGCGAGTTTTCGAAAGTTATTTCATACTATCAATATTCTACTATCGTACAATCTGTATCTTACTATCACATTATAAGTATTCTGAAAAATAAGCTCGATACATTTTGGCATATAGAATTGAAAATAATTTATAAGGGTTTTGTAGTTGGTGTTGATATGTACAAATATTCTAAAAA
>NW_017295683.1:0-1509 GCF_001594075.2 Trachymyrmex cornetzi | reverse complement strand
ACAAATCGAGCGAATATGCTGTATTGTTTTATGTCGTCGTGTTGTTTCCTGTAGTAAATTGGAACAAAATGATATGTTCCATTGTTGATAAGAAAACCTCTTCTCTTTCCATCGTCAATATAATTTTTAGAAAAATGTACAGAAATTTTGAAAGTTATAGTAATAAGATTAATTTAAATTTCTCTATGTTGCATACTGCTTTTTAAGTGGGTAAGCTCATAGATTATGAGTGCATAATGCGCATGATGCTTCATTTATCCTTGTTTTACATTCAATGAAACAAGGAACATTATACATAAAACAAAATACCCCAATAATTTACAGAGAGACATGTTCGATCAACGAGATGTTCTGCGGGCATAGTTAACGAAAAATTTATTTAATTAACAAGTAGTTTTGGTATATTAACAAGGTACAATTATCAATGCAGTTCAAAATACAATAAAAAAAATATTATTACATAGTAGCATAATTAAAAAATTAATAATGCGCGATTACGTATACGGTAGCGTTGAAAATATACGTATGATAACATAACACAAATTTGATTGAACCAATGGTTACTCTAATATTAATAAACGGAATGTAAAATATTAACTATAATAAATCTTATTTACTTTTAATTGTTAACTTTTGATTATAAAATTTATTAAAATTCATCCAATAAAATTTAATTATCTTTACCTTACCCTGGTTAAGGGTACATTCTAGTAACCACTTTAGTAACATTCTAGTAACCACATGTCCAATGGCGTAAGTAAAAAAATTTTAGCATGTTAGGTTTCCAAGATAATTAAGGCTTAATATAAAAAAATGGCTTTTTAACATCATTTAATCTTTTTTTTAATTTAATGTTGTCTTACAATGTTATCTTTCTAATTACAGAAGTTATGGATATATTTCATCCCCTATAAAATACATTATTTTTATTTCACTATCTCATTTTTTAGCCATATTACGAAGAATTTAAATACAGGATTATTCATTCAAGATAATAAGTTTTTCTTCTGTGACGGTAACGTTATATACAGTTTCTAGTTGATGATTAAAAAGACAGGAGAATCTCTTCTTTATTTTTCCATATGAGACATAAAGAAAATCTATACAACTTACTGTGTAACTTCTATGTAGAAAATATTCGTGAATGTCTTAGAAGTATTCAAATGTTTTCAAATTTAGACTTTTATCACAGGAATTCGATCATCATGGCGCAAGAGTTCGGCACGACAATAGCGGAGGCTTTGGCCGGCATCGCTCGCGATTGTTATCTGCAGAATTACACATTTACGGCGCTTTAATAAATCCACATTTCTCGCATTTACGTTCAAAAAAATGAATAGTTTACTATTAGAGCGAATAATAACTATAGGCGTTAGAAACATAGGCATTAGAAACAAGAAATACGATGAAGCGGTCACAAAAAAGGAAAAAAGCATAAAGTAAAATGCAGAAAACAAGAAGCAAAAACACATGTAGATTAGGCTTTAATCACATATGACACACTAGCAA
>NW_017295682.1:82405-82809 GCF_001594075.2 Trachymyrmex cornetzi | reverse complement strand
AAACGATTATTTAATCTATATTGAATTTTTTCTTATTATAAAATCGCATTTTTTAAGTAATAACAATAATAATGTTGATAATTGACTGTTAATAACGTTGTATTAATATTACGAATGACATTAATACATATATTATTAATATTTATTAATAAATATTAATATATTATAAAAAAATATTATAAAACTATTGAAATATGCATTTTTTAAAATAAAAACTAAATGAATAATTAGACTAATACTCGTTTTTACCGTTTTTAACTGTAAAGTACCAACTTTCAATTTTTGAAAAAAATATCAAGATATCAACACGAGCATATTTCCAAAGAAAATATATGAGTGTACTGGAAAGATATTACGGAAAACGTCATGTTTGAAACACATTTTGATTTTTTTAACGTTAAAAT
>NW_017295682.1:81818-82074 GCF_001594075.2 Trachymyrmex cornetzi | reverse complement strand
TCGTAAAGTTTCGAGAATTTTTTCAGAATTTTTTATCAGCTTTTTAATACTGCATTTTCTTATTTTTATCAACATAAGAAAAAAACGGTATTAAAAAATTCTGAAAAAATTCTCAGTACTTTATGAGAAGAAAATAAATAATGTTTGTCTCTTGCAGTTTTTCAGTAAAGTTGATAGTATTTGAGTAAAAAATTATTCAAAACCAATATTTTGCAATTTTTAATAATTAATATCTTGTTAACTATTACGAAAATTG
>NW_017295682.1:79361-81742 GCF_001594075.2 Trachymyrmex cornetzi | reverse complement strand
CCTATACAAGAATACGCCGAGCGGCCGAGAAAGTACATTTTCGGTTTTCGGTCGCTTGTAACGAGCGACTAGCAGAGAAAGCGAGACAGCGAGAGCGGCCGTCCTTTTCGCTCTAATACTCGCATGTGTTTACGATTTACTGGTAGAGCGAAAAGAACGGGCGCTGCCTCTCGCTGTCTCGCTCGCTCTCACGGCGGACTCGATGCCGGTAGGTAGGGGTAAAAGTGGTGGGGCTGGATTCCGTGTTGCCGGGGAGCCAAATGTGCATCACTGACGAAGACGCCTTCACGAAAGAGGTTTAAGATCACGAATTCGAGCTAGAGTGTCCATATTGACAACAGTGCATCGGCGAACTCGTCTACGTTACGAACGTAATCATCGAAACTGGACGGCCAGACAGTGGAGAAATGTGTTATTTACAGACGAATCTCCATTTTGTCTGTTTGGGAATGATGTCGAATTTGGCGACGTAGACGAGAACGTTTTGAAGCGAATTAAGATCCAACTCGAACGTTCAGTGGAGGATCCGTTATGGTATGGGGTGGAATATCAATGAACCATCGAACAGATCTAGTGATTCTCCAATCCCCAGGATTCACAGCAGTACGTTACATAAACAAAGTTTTGCGTCTTTGCGTGATTCCAATGCGTCGACGAATAGGCCGTGATTTTATTTTGATGCAGGATAATGCACTCCCCCATGTTGCGAGGGTAACTCGTGAGTACTTGGCAGTAAACAATATACAGTTACTGCCTCATCCATCTAACAGCTCGACCTCAATCCTATTGAGCATGTATGGGACATGATGGGTAGGAGATTACGTAACTTGGAGAGGCCTCTTGCTAATCTGCAAGAGCTTGAGAGAACTCTACATGAAATCTGGCACGAGATACCTCAAGATTCAATCAGAGCATGCATTAATATGCAAGAACGTTTAGGAGAGGTCATCCGACGCCGAGGTGGCAATACACGGTATTGAATGCATCTAACACTTGACCGCTCTGGCATTAGGCAATTAGGGTTTGGAGTCAGAAAATACTGTGGAAGTGACGAGCCACGGGGTCCGTAATTTGATAAATGGTTTACATAATCGGCCCACAATTTGAGTAGATTGAATTTTTTTTTAAATTGTTTGTTGAAATGTGCACTTTACAATGGTCTATGTGGTATTTTCGAAAAAAAATCGGGGCGATCCAGGTAACGCGTCAAACAATCAAATTTTTTTAGAATAAAATGCTTGGGCTTTATCAAAACATGGAGATGCGGCATCGATTTGCACCTAATTTCGCATCAAGTTTTTCTTAAAGTACAGATAATTATCTATAAAATGAAAAAAAATCGTCTTGATACGATGAAAATTGACTGTGATATGCGCATTTGAAAAATAGCAAAATTTCGATGAAAAATTTTATTGCGTATTGTATAATAAATACGTTATATTTTTAATATTTTTGTATTAATTTTTGTATTTAACAAACTAGGTGATACACTCAATGACGTTGACGACACAGATGACAATAGCAACAGTGAGCCTATTAGCAGATTTTTTATGTTACCTTTTATTCCTAACGTGTCTGATAAAATTAAGAACATCATAAAGAAGATACCGGGTGTTGATATGGCTTTTAGGAGCATGAATAAACTCAATCAATTTGTTGGAGTACATAAGGACCCACTATCCAAGCTAGAACAGACTAATGGTAGTCTATAAAATAAACTGTAAAAATTGCGATGCCTCATATGTAGGCCAAACAAAAAGAATGTTGAAAACTAGGTTACAAGAACATAATAGACATATTAATAGGAATACGACGCAGCCTTCAGTGATTACTGACCATAGATTAGAATATACACACGATTTTGATTGGGAAAAAGTTATAATTTTGGACAGAGAGTCAAATTATAATAAACGTTTGACTTCTGAAATGATTCACATCAAGAAACAAAAAAGAGGCTTGAACATGCAGAATGATACTATTTCATTGAATCAAATGTATGTAGAAATGTTTGAAAATAATTAGAATATTTGAGACCTTTTTTATTAATTTATTCATGAATCATTATTGTTTTTACCTTTAATTTTTCGTATTGTTCTTAATATTGTTTTCAAGCTCCGATATAATTTGATGCTTTTTGTTAAAAAGCTTTTTATCTTTATGACTGATTAATGAATTTGAATTTGCAATATTTCGAAATTTGACGATTTTCATTGATTTCGATAATCTTGACATAAATGTGATCAATTTTGAATTTTATAAGGACGGTGGTCGTTGGGCATGTCTAATTTGGGGATTGCGATAATTAATTGATATTGTTCTAGGCCCCGACTTTTGTATGTGCATTGTATTGTGCTCTAACATTGTCTTTTTTACCGCATTTT
>NW_017295682.1:76813-79162 GCF_001594075.2 Trachymyrmex cornetzi | reverse complement strand
GATAAAATTCGGCAGTGATACGAACAACATCTTCTGATCTCTTGTTACAAAATAAGATTAATTTTTGTCTGAATAATAGGTTGATGTCATGGTAATATAGACATGGACTATATATTAATGCGATACATGAGAGAGTCATTATTGGAACTTTGAATTTAAAGACACTGTTACAAATACATGTGAGTGACAATATTTTATTTTAACATCGGTTAATTGATGAATTCATTAAAAATATTTTTAATTTCGGATACAATGTTTCATATATAGTTAACATGGAAATTAAGTGTACGTTACATTGCGGTGATCCATAACCAGGTGTTAAGCTGATCTAACAGCAGATAATTTGATGTATTGAAGATGACCTAAACCAAGGTCGAAACGTTTACTAATTACATGTAATTTTGATTTTTCAAATTGTAATAAAATTGCACAATCAACAACCAGTGTTAGCTTATATAGGCATAATTCAATTTATTTTATTTGATTTATTCGTTTGAGCCTATAAATTATTCATTATATTTTTGTATTAATTTCTTTCATATTAAGAAATCTTCTACTAATTTTTTCATGTCAAGAAATCCGTCTAGTGACTGCCCAGTAAATAGCATGTCGGTGTAACATCGTAATTACTAGCTAGTCTCTAGACAAATTTTTTTATGTCAAGATATCCGTCTAGTGGCTGCCAAGTAAATAGCATGTAGGTGTAACATCGTAATTACTAGCTAGTCTCTAAACAGATTTTTCCAGAAATCTGTCTAGCAGCTGCCTAGTAAATAAGATGTTTGTGTTACATCGTAATTACTAGGCAGTCACTAGACATATTTCTTACGTCAAGAAATCTGTCTAGCGGCTGCCTAGTAAATAAGATGTAGGTGTTACATCGTAATTACTAGGCAGTCACTTGATAGATTTATTGATATTACGAAATATTAGCTAGTGACTATCAGGCCCGGATTAAGGGGGGGCTAGAGGGGGCTGTAGCCCCAGGCCCCACGGAAATAGGGGCCCCCGTTACATTAAGGAAAAAATTTTAACTTTTTCATTAAAATTAAAACCAAAATCATTCGAAATTATTTTTAATCTTAAAAAAAATTAGTTTTTATTCTCTTAATATATAGTAATAGTAGATGCCGTCCCATACTTTGTAGAAAGTTTTTTCAAAATATCTATTTGATCACTTATCGCTACTTAACTTCAGCGATCGACTGAGATGCTACACCTCCACCATGCACCATGCCAAGACATTGACATGAACACCGACGAGATACTGTTAAAGACCGACAACCCTGGGTAAATTTTCGGCGGAATAAAAAGGGCCCCGAAGGCCCGGATGTAACTGAAGAACGCTGACATTACCGACAATTGATATAAATTTGATGGTATTAACATAAATATTTGACTCATATATTATTAAATTCATGATTTTTTATTATATACAAAAATTTTAACTAAAAAAAACTAAAATAAGTATTAATTTATTTACTTGTCCCTAATCTTTATATGATTCAATTTTAATATTTATTGCTTTAGATTAAATAACCTAATTATACTGCTTTACATACAGACGTGATCTTTTTTTTTTATTTTAGATTGAAAAGAAGGGGGCCCCCTAAAGTTAAATAGCCCCGGGCTCCTCAACTCTTTAATCCGGGCCTGGTGACTATCCAGTGACGAGTTAGAAATCTTATCTAGTAAATGCTGTCTAGTGCCAACATGGTAAATCAGATTGGCTAGATTCATTTCTGTGCTCGCTAAGTGTAGTCGGAACATACCGTTGAAACTTATCGTCGAAAATTATAATTGCGAATAATAAATATTACTAAAAATTTAAAATGCCTATTACGGTCGAAACTGGATCTTCGTTGCTTAAATAAATCAATCTCGAATTACTAATATATGCTATATATCTATTTGCATATATATCATAGTGTAGTCTTTTTCAAACTGCGCGCCGAATTATTTTTCCGGACTAAATAAACTCTCGTACAGAATACAAGAGATTCAGGTTCAAGTCCCGGCCGAGTTAATATTTTTCGCAATAAATTTATTAACAGTTTTTAACATATTAACATCTTTATAATATATGATGCTTGATGGTATCAAATTATTAAATTGCTTGTCAATTTAATTCGCGATTACTAGAGTAGTTTAATTGCGTTTATTTAGTCCAGAAAAATAATTCGGCGCGCAGTTTGAAAAAGATTATAATATTATGGTACAATATATATGGAAGTACATATATAGTATTAGGTCTTAAACTTAATTCCTATCGTTTTTTCGTCTCGAAAATCGATTTGTTTCGAAGGGAAGATGAATGAATACCTTAATCAAAGTAATTTCCTCCATTTT
>NW_017295682.1:72916-75373 GCF_001594075.2 Trachymyrmex cornetzi | reverse complement strand
CAACATACTGCCAACGTTGCCCCGAGAGTCACTTTTAAGTAAGACTCGGCTACCATACATTGGACCTACGTCGCGCCGAGATTAGCGTGACAACCGAAAGCCGACATACTGCCAACATTGGCCCAACCTTGGTCCGACGCTGGCCTCAAGTTGTCTTCAGATAAGGGTCGGCTATCGGAGGTTGGGCCGACGTCGCGCCGTGATTGGCGTGACAATCGATTGCCAACATACTGCCAACGTTGCCCCGAGAGTCACTTTTAAGTAAGCCTCGGCTACCATACATTGGACCTACGTCGCGCCGAGATTAGCGGGACAACCGAGAGCCGACATACTGCCAACGTTGGCCCAAGAGTCGTCTTTAAGTCAGACTCCGCTAATGTACGTTGGGCCGACGTCGTGCCGTGATTGATATGACAACCGAGTGCCGACATATTGCCAACGTTGGCCCAACCTTGGCCCGACGGTGGCCTGAAGTTGTCTTCAAAACAGTGTCGGCTAACGGAGCCTGGGCCGACGTCGCGCCGTGATTGGCGTGACAACCGGCTGCTGACATACTGCCAACGTCGGCCCAACGTTCAATGTCGCCTGAGAGTCGGCTAACTTAAGTATATATAAGTTACTTAATTTATCAATTGAAGAAATGGCATACTACGTAAGGTAGGAGACTCATGATCCAGAGGACCTCGGTTCGAATCTCTCTCAGGTAAGTGCATTTTTTAAAATTAATTTAAATTTCTAATTTAGGTAAAACACTCACTGATACACTCTACAAACATCTTGTATATAAAACAACTATAGTTTAAAAAAGCAATTTTTTTTTACTTTTATTGAACTAATATCGGCTGACATCGGCATCCAACGTTGGGCCAATGTCGGTAACCAGTGTCGGCCCAACACTGGCATTTTGACATTGAACCGACTTCTAATGTCGGCTCAACATCGGCATCCAACGTTGGGCCGACGTCGGTAATCAATGTCGGCCCAACACTGGCATTTAATGTTGGGCCGATCTTATCATTTGGATATTATGCCGACGTCGACGCGACGTTACAGCCAGTACTGGGCCGACAGTCGGCAGTTGGTAGCCGACGTTGGCCCGCTGTTGGCCCAGGTTTAAAATCGTACATGGGATGCAACAAAATGACTTTGCATCGATTGTTGGCTAGCGATGATCTTTTTTGCATCAATTCGTCACTCAATCGGCCTTTGGAGTAACATTTAACTGTTTCGACAACTCTAAAAGCATTTGAGCTGGATTCTCATCAAGCAATTCTTGCAGCTCGACATCTTCAAATTTTTTCGGCTGTCCTGGACGTTCTTTGTCTCTCACATAAAAATCACCGTTTCGGAAGCGTTGAAACCAAACTCTACATGTTGGTTCCGATGGAGTTTCATCACCATACATTTCGGGTAATAAGCGATGCGCTTCAGCTGCGGTTTTCTTGAGGTCGAAGTAGTGAAGAGCACATGTCAGAAAAACAGCTTATCGCGATTCATTTTCAATCGATTGGAAAATCTCTTTGGCGTCGAGAAATCTAACTTGTGAGGATTGAATCACTTTCAGTGATGTCTGAACTACAAAAGACATGTGACTTCATCGTCAAAACTTGTCAGCGTTGAAGGCAGAGCCCTCTAGTAGCGGGCGATAGGAATTAAGTTTAACACCTAAAAAATATATATTAGTAATTCAAGATTATTTAATCAACGAAGATCCAGCTTCGACCGTAATAAACATTTTAAATTTCTAGTATTGATTGTGTTTCTCACATATACGGTCTAAAATAAAAATATTGAATAAATATTTCTTTGTTACACCTAATTATAGCTCATTGAATTTTTTGATCTGGGTGTTTGCTATTTATTAATCTGTTAAAATTTAAAATTAAATATTAAATATACATGCTCAAAATTATTTTTCCATTTACTAGTAAACAAATAAAACATGAATTCTTCAATCCATTAATTCTCATAACTCGGATGTTTGCACACGATCACAATGTACGCATGAAGGGCTGCTTTATTTATATTGAATGCAACCTGCGCTGGCCAAAATTTTGTTATCTCATTTCAGCAATCATCTGATTTACGCGCGCATCAGTTTTCCGCGCTCCATAATCGTGCACGAACGTCCTTATTTAAAACATCTCCTTATTTATAACATTTCCTTTGTCGAAAGCATTGCATTGCAATGATAACACAAGCCTGCAAAATTGGAGGTGTTGAAAGTTAATTGAGATTTAACTATGTTTTCTTACGTAATTTTTCACGCTGAATCCGAATCCGGCGGCAGAATTGCTCTATCACATCAGGTTTTTGAGAAAAGTGAGGTTAAAGGTGTCAAAATTGACGTTTTTTTGACATATTTGTGATTTTTTTGCTAGCGAAGTAAATTTTTTTTTCTACTTTCGTTTATGCCATCTGAAAGTGTCAACATTTATCTTCAAAATATATTTTTTT
>NW_017295682.1:70559-72689 GCF_001594075.2 Trachymyrmex cornetzi | reverse complement strand
TCAGCCATATTTGAAATTCAATTAAAAATTGATAAAATTTTTGTCGTCTAATCCATCGATGGTATCATTTACTACTATACAGCCCCTTCAAGCTCTCGCGCAGCGGCGAATTCGGCCGAGTAGGTGCCAGTAGGTGTCTGCTTGATGGCGGTAAAAATGGTGGGGCGGGTTTTCCGTCGGGGGCCAAATGTGCATCACTACTCCAAGCGTCGCGTGGCGCTGCTTCTCGCGGCGCTCGGTGCTTGGAGTGGGGATAAACGGCACTCAGGCACACACCGTGATCTGGACTCTGTTTATAAACAGGTTTTTCCTGAGAGAGAAATATATTTAACTCCATTATAATTCACATTTCGAACTCAATACTCAACGTAGTATATTGACCCGTATCGGCCGTATTCATTCCAACATTCCTCATCCATTTGTTGCTCCTTTCCAGTTTTTGTATTCTAGAAAATTTATAACGTCATATATTTACTTGCAGTTTTTATACTTTTGCAAAGATCTTTTTCTAATTTCTGATTTTTTCATTAATTTTTGCGATGTCTAGGAAGGTTTGTGTTAATAATCCTGATCGATTCTGCTATATTTGTGGAAAATATATGCTCTCGAAGCATATATTTTCTATAAATGATTCTTTAAAAGAGAGGTATTATGATTACTTTAATCGTGAAATTACTCATCAGGATAAAAGTTGGGTTCCGCACAAATCATGCAAATCTTGTGTGGAAGTCTTAAGATCATGGTATATTGGTAAACCAAAATATTTCCATTTCAGCACACCGATGATCTGGCGAGAACCAAAGAGTCACGATGAGTGCTATTTCTGCTTATGCAATGTATTTCGTTACAATAGTACGAATAAAAATTTTATAAAATATCCGGATGTACCATCCGTAACAAAGCCGACTCCAAGATCCTCCATGGATCCACTACCTGTTCCTCAAAAGTCAGGAACATCTCAGACAAATTTTCAATATGAGGAACAAGCTATTAATGAGGATAACAATGTTATGTACGATTTAGATAGTTTAGAGACGACTCCGCGGTTGTACGATCAAGCTGCACTGAACGATTTAGTCAGGGATTTAGATCTATCGAAAGAAAAAGCTGAACTTTTAGGCTCTAGATTGAAAGAGCGTAATCATCTTCTTCCAAAAACATCCTTTTCGTGGTATAGGTCCCGCCAGAAAGAGTTTTCACGGTTTTTCACCGAAGAGGATTCTTTAGTATTTTGTAACGATGTCTCGGGTTTGTTGGATAAATACGGAATTAAGTTTAACAGTGCGGATTGGAGATTTTTCATAGATTCCTCGAAAAGAAGCTTAAAAGGTGTGCTTTTGCATAATAGGTATGCGTCTATTCCCATTGTTTATTCAGCGCATCTGAGGGAGTCGTACACCAACATGAATTTGGTTTTTCAGTCAATACGGTATGATGAACATAAATGGAAAGTTTGTGGTGATTTAAAAGCTATTGGAATGATTCTTGAACAACAAACAGGTTATACTAAATTCCCGTGCTTTATATGCAAGTGGGACAGCAGAGCGGAAGACCTACACTGGATAAAAAAAGATTGGCCATTAAGAGAAAAACTAGAAATAGGTTCGCATAATATTACTCAGCAACCGCTGATCGACCGAAACAATGTTCTGTTGCCTCCCCTGCATATAAAGCTTGGGCTAATAAAGCAGTTTGTAAAAACACTGGATCGAGAGAGTAACTGTTTTCGATATCTGCAACAACAGTTTCCATCTTTAAGTAAAGCGAAAATTAAAGAAGGTATTTTTGTTGGTCCAGACATTAGAAAACTAATGAAGGATGAACATTTTGCGGAAACAATGACCGTCAATGAGAAAAATGCATGGTTAAGTTTCAAAGCAGTCATTAAAGGATTCTTAGGGAATCGAAAGGAAGCTAATTACAAAGATCTAGTTGAGACCATGATGGATAACTTCAAAAAATTAGGTTGTAACATGAGTGTAAAACTGCATTTTCTTTATTCTCATTTGGACTTTTTCCCCGCAAATCTGGGAGAAGTCAGTGAAGAACAAGGGGAAAGATTCCATCAAGATATGAAGGAGATTGAAAGAAGATATCAAGGCAAGTGGAATTCAACAATGTTAGGTGACT
>NW_017295682.1:69858-70165 GCF_001594075.2 Trachymyrmex cornetzi | reverse complement strand
ATTTTTAATTGAATTTCAAATATGGCTGAAAATGGCTTATTTGGCTGTTTTGGGTTAAGATTTCTCGAAATCTCGACGTGATAGAGCAATTCTGCACCCGGATTCGGATTCAGCGCGAAAAATTACATAAGAAAATATAGTTAATCTCTGCGTAATCACACAAACATTTTGTGTCAAAAATGTTTTTCTTTGTGTGACTACACAGAGATTATCTCGGTGAAAAAAAAACATACGGCGTTAAAAAAAATATATTTTGAAGATAAATGTTGACACTTTCAGATGTCGTAAACGAAAGTAAAAAAAAAAA
>NW_017295682.1:58665-69695 GCF_001594075.2 Trachymyrmex cornetzi | reverse complement strand
AATTCTGCCGCCGGATTCGGATTTAGCGCGAAAAATTACGTAAGAAAACATAGTTAAATCCCAATCAACAAAACCATGCAGGCCTGTGTAATTGATTGTTTAGACTAACTCTAATATGCTACATTTATATTTCAGATCGCGGTGAATGGAGAGCATTTCTGTGCCTTTTACTACAGATTGCCTCTTGATGATGTAACAGCTCTCGAAATTAATGGGACCATCCAAGATGTCAGAATTCGGCAACACAATCTATTTGTATATCCAGATCCTAATATTTCCAGACCATCTCGAATATTGGTCTTGGCAACTGAAAAACCACTTGTGGATTTTCTAGTAAGTTTAACATTTTATTCATGTAAAAGTTGAGAGACCAATACATAAGGTCCTAGTAAAGGTTGTTGAAAGGAAGAATCCTTTAACCTTTTGTTGCATAATGTCCTCTACAAAGGATACCTTTTTCGCACTGTTTTTGTACATTTTTAATATTTGTATAATATTTTCGTATTATTTAATAGATTTTAATTTTTTCTGGACTCCAACCGAAATTTCGGTTTCGGTTTTGGTCAGTTTCGATAAAAAATCAGAGTTTCGATTTCGGCCAAAATTAAGAGAAAATTTCGGTAGGTAAACCGAAACTGTATAAATTGCAACTCACCGGCGAGCATTCGAAAAACTATATGTTATCATCAGGGTTGGCAAATAACGTGTTAGAGTTACTCTAGTATGAGTCGAGACGTAAGCGATACTCTTGGTGATTGATGCTGCCATGTTTCAGTTTGTTAAAGAATTGGAAAGAATACGGGCGTTAGGAGTAAGGCGCAGAAGACGTCGCGCAAATAATACACTTATGAAGCTTGAAATTTCTTTATTCAACAAACGCGCTTACACGTTTCGGCTCATTTTTTAGCCTTCCACAGAGCAAACACAAACTAACATGGTATATAAAGTAAAAGTTATCTTGTCATGGTGAGTTCCCCTACATCGAAGATTTAAATGCCAGAATTAAACAAGAAGAAAGAAAAAGAAAATGAAAAAGAAGGAAATATTAAAAATGTCGAATTAAAGAATATAGAAATTAATTTATCAAAAAACTTTAAGAATATAATTAATTATTCCGAAAATAAGGACACTCACCACGATTACAAAGCACCGAATCGCAAACATTACCATAAATAATTCAAGAATCGGTTCCTGATATGTTGTCCAGCCGGTATCAGACACAGTGAGTCACTTTTTAATCATTAGCTAGTATTAATGAAAATTGTAAAGTGATAAAAACTCTCGTCAGAAGGACTTATTACTGTATACGAACGACATCGACTTGCAAGACGTGATAACAACTCGATTTTTTATAATTTATCTATAATCGGGAGGTAGGCCTTCGGAAGCCCCTCCATATCCATCTGCAGGTTGAGTCCATGCGTTTGTCTCCTGATGAATATCATCTCCGAAATAAACCTCTTTCTGTAGTGAGGTTCCTCGTCCAATATTACAATGTTGTTCCAGTCAAAATCATGTCCCTCTTGCAACCGATGTTCCATTATAACATTGCGAGCAGATGTGTTCCATTGGATGTGGTTCTTACATTCTGTGATTCTTGACTTCAATTGTCTACACGTCTGTCCCACATAACTTGCGTCGCAACTCTTACACAAAATCTTATAAGCAACCTTCGACTTCTTATCACGCGGTAAGGGGTCCTTATGCATCCTAATAAATTCACGCAATTTATTAACACTATAAAACGATATCCTCATATGCTCGCTATTCAATCTACTAAATTTCTCAGTAATACCACGAACAAAAGAGACAGTGAACCACGAAGGCTGCATCAAGGCTATTATCACTAACAACATTCTTGCTATTACTAGTCATAATAACGTTCTTTAAACGGTTGTTAATGTTCTCAAATATAAAGCTCAAAGGATAATCAGTCTCTAACAATACATTAATTACGAAACACAAATTATCAAAGTGGAATTTAGGATTTGAAAGCAAAACCACCCTATCAACTAATCCCGCGATTGTATCTATTTTTTATGAAACCGGGTGCTGTGACAAAAAGTTCAAATCTACCCGCAAAGGTTGGCTTGCTGTACCAATCGAACTCTATCAACTCATTATCCCTAAACACTGTTATATCCAAAAAATTTAATCTATCACCCCCCACTTCCTTAGTGAACTGATGCTAGGATGTTGAGAATTAAAGACATCAGTAGTAAGTGAGCAGCTATAGGCCGTCAAAACAAACCCCCTCCACTCAACCTTCGGCGCCAGGTGGGCGTGGCCTAGATGGGTCTGTCTGGGGAAATGGTACGCTCTGATTGGCCGGTAACGTGAGGGTGAAATAACGAGGTAATTAAATGTCGCGTTTTGATTGGCTCGGTCCATAGCTGCCCACACGCTGATTGGCTCGGTCCATAGCTGTCCGCGCGACGATTGGAGAGGGCGGGGGTGTCGGCAGAGAAGAATACCACGGTAAAATGATGGATGGCAAAAACCCCATGGAGGAAAAATGGGACCGAGAATTTTGTTCGTTACGGGGGGGAGAGGGGGAAGGTACGGTCAGCGAACATGAATAGCACACAGCTTTTGTCCTGCAGGCCATTTTTTTTTGCTGCAGCGGTTCGATGTCTCCAACGTGTTGACGTCTTAGTGAAAGGGTTTTTTCCTTATTATTTATGACGAAGACTTTTACGAGAATTTTCGGGAGACTCTTGCTTTCAATATAGGGAGAAAGGGGAGGTAAAACAGGAATGAACAAGTTCGCGCTGGCACGTGTCGCCGTAATCGGTGTGCTGATTCGAATATTATTTTAAAAGAAAAATTTTTCTATATTTTGTTTTTAATGAACATTATCTAAATCGGAAATACGTGTGAGAAAAAGGTGACTAATGTAAAAGGGGACGAGATTAAGAGTAAGAAACGGACGAAATTTACATGATCAAAAACGTTTGTTTTAAAAAGAAAAATGATATTACATAAAATATTTATTTTATATTTTACTTTTTAAGAGTAGACGATTGAACATGACGGCATACAACATGAGAATTAATTTTTTTACGTTTACAACGAAGAAAAAATTTATGAAATAACTGTGCGATCAATCGATCATTGCGTTTACAATCAGAGGTAAACAGACTAAGAAAAACTGGCTAAGATTATAACCATTACATATAAAATATAGAAATACACAGCAGTATTGTCCGCAAGTTTGAGAAAGTATTCCTTGCAGCGTCGTCGTATTCCAACGATACGTGGTGGAGTTTCGGCGAAGTCGTAACAGGAATCTTGAGTCCAAGGGCGGCAAGCCGTAGCTATCGAAATATGTTCCTGTACCGCATTCGTCGATGTAGAAGGCGACCCAGTGCTGGCCAGGTTGACCGTGATCGTCTGTGTTAGCGACAATTGGCAGTCGACCTCGTCCATACCCTCGGCAGTCGCTCGACAGGATAGACCCCGGGATGTCGGACACTGAGATGATGTAATGCGTTTTAAACTTCTAGTAAATTCATTTTTCGGCGTAGATAAGCATGCGAGAGGAAATGTTTGCGTAAATTCGGAATTTACCTCTTTCGCCGGTATGTGCGTTGTAGAGTTCTCAAAAATACTCGACGTTTGCGAAACGTTAGTGTTAGCTTTATCTCTATCAGTCGTCGAGTCGAATTTTGGAAGATCTTTTTTCTCTTCGGCTGTCGCTTGTTCGTCCTCGCTTTGGTTCGCCTTTTCTGTCATGATATTTTTCCTCCACTCTTCGATATTGCGAAATATATCGTTTTTCTGATTTTTAAATTGAATTTAAAAAATTCCGCTGTTTTTTTTTTGCTCTCGACGTCGCTCTCGCTGCAATTTTCTGAAGGAAGACTATCGTTAGCTCGAATTGCTGCTATTTCGTATAGCTAGCCAACGTTTCAATTTGTTGCGTAAGGCGCAATGTGATTCAACGTTGGTTCGAAATCCGTGGTGCGTGCAACGTTGTCCGCAACCTCCGAAATCTGGCAGATTTTTGAAAGCCGGAGAAATTCCTTCCAGATTATATACGTTTCTGGAGAGTAAATTACTCAGATAACGTAACTTCTCTTGTCCTCTGGTATAGATGTAGCGTGTCGTGTAATAGCTCGCAAATGTATCGTAAAGTATATAGGATTAACGTCTCCATCGATCCATTCGATTCCGTGATAATTTCCTATAAGCCAGTTATTTTCTCGTCTTGCTCTCTCGGATAATTCTCCAAATGGATAAGGTGGTCTCATAATCCAGTACCCGGTGATCGTCACATTAATCGCAAGAACCGCGACTTCTTTCGGAATAAAGTTGTCTTCGACATCGCGAAAACCTTGTATGCCGATGACTATATCCATTATACATATATTCGAATTTTCGCTACTCTTTTTATGTCACGAGACGTCAGCGTCGGTGTCACGAGCAAGACTGAAGCTTTTTTCGTCATCTCACATGGAATTGGATTAGAAATAATGTGTAGTAGGAGAAAAATATTTTTCTCACGAAAGGCATAGAGCTAACCGGAAAAGTCGACAATGACTTGACGCGAGGAATCGATTTCTAAAACGTTATTGAACTCTGCATTGACGATACAATTAATAGTCACGGAAAGAGCTTTTTTGAATCTCACTTCTAATTGTAAGCTTCCGTGTTTCACAAGATTCTAATGTCCTGCACAATTAGAGGATAGATCCGGAGTAAGATCGAAAGCGAAAAGAGTGTAGTCATTGGCGTAACCGTTTCTGCTTATAGAATTACCCTCGTTCCGAAAGTGAATGCCAGTTCCCGAGAATATTGTGTGATAAGCTTCAACATAGAGCGGCTATTTCGAAAAATTTGGCTGTAACAGCCTACTGGGAATTTGCATGCCATCGGCGTACAGCGAAAAGAAATTTATTCTGTAATTTTTGAAATTAAACGGGTTCAATTTTCTATCACCGTTAAATGCCTTGTTATCGACAAAGCCAACTATTATTCGTTTCGGCAGCTGTCCGAGTATTGCATTGTCTATCGATTCCCCCACGACACCAGCGTGTATCGTAAATGTTTTAACTTCGACTCTCGTAAGGGTATACTTGGCGGTAGTTTTACTCAGCATTATAGAGTGTGCGAGTAGCACACCCGGACTTATTTTTGCTCTTCTTACGAGTAAACTGGCATCGAGAATACGTAGTTTTGATATCGTTCTAGTCTCCATAAGGCAAAATGAATCTTTCGAGCGTACGAGTCTCATTCTAACTTCCACACCGTTAATTAAAAATTTATCTTGATTGAAAACGTCGCAGTGAGTGTGACCTACGAGATCTAGCGCACGATTTCCTTGAATGTATTTCGCGCGTCTCTCGAGTGCCGTATTTGGATTTGACGAGTCTAATATGTCGTCCATGTAGCCGGGAATATCCGCGTCCCATAAGAAAGAGGTTAGATGGGAAGTTTTTGCGGGTGAAGCATAATTTAATAACGCCTCGATGTACGCGCGGTAAGCGTAAGCGTTGTTTGGTGGCGACACGAGTTTTTTATTGAAATGTACGTCGATTTGGTTGAACATGGAATGCAGTAAATAATTTACGGTTCCTACTTTTGCCACGTCGGCGGCTGCGACCGATGTGCTCTCCCCGTGTTCGCTTTCTACGCGTATGCGAAGACTCAACATGGTGTGAGTGCGATCCAGATAATCTTCTCCATGGCCGTGTATGACGAATTCTATGGGTCAGTCGTCCGTGAGCGAAGTTACGGGTTTGTAATAAATCCATTGCGAACTTTCGATGCTGGTTTGCGTAGGTGATAGAGAGAAGAAATCGAGTTCGCTCTTTATACACTCGCTTGAGTGGGTATGAAGAAAGGACATGCTTTTTCTCCAGTCACGAATTCCTATCTCGATTAAGAGAATATGTCGGATACGTCGAGTTTCTTGACTCGATGTTTCCTAGTAGATGGTTTTTTTGTTTTTCTTCTTGCAGCGCGAATTTTCTTTTTCTTCTTCGTCATTTTTTTGCTCTTCTTCCCTGTGCTACTTCACGATGATTTTCTTTTGACTGCCCGACGTCGTTTACGAAGCGCGATACGACTATTACGACCTCCGAATGGAAACTGAAGTGCTGCGGACTTTGCGGATAGTTTATATTCCGACCCCCTCATCAGGGAACTTATATTTTCTTTGGCTTTTCTCTTCAGATTACCCCTAGATTCTGCGAGCCGACTTTTGACCGCTTCCTTCAACGGCTTATTATTTTCGACGTCTTCTATTACGTTAATTCCCACACGTAAAACTTCTTTTCCTACAGCACGTGCACCCCCCTTTACCTAGGTAAGTTAATATTTTTCTGAATAGTCCACCGAGAAAGCTTCCGATTCTATGTCTGCGTTGATAGGGCGAACCGACGAAAACACGTGGAATTCCACCTCGGCCACCGATGTCCTGCGCATCAAAATACTCCTCTCATACTCCATAGCTAGTTTCTAATTAAAGACTGTCGTTATACCGACACGCTCGCGTATACGAAAGAAAGTTATTGCTTACGTTTAAAGTACAGCGTCACTGTCAATGTTCCGAATTCGAATGGAATTTTTTTCCAAGATGATCTCTTATATCTATTTCGATCGTTCTGGAATTCGTTCGTCGCAATGGGATATAATTTGGAAATGAGAAATGCTTCACCAAATTTGCACCAAATGCGTAATTATGGCTGCGTATCTTGACCGGAACTATCTTGAGAAGAGGAGTACGTACATCACCTGTTATATAAGGCTCACAAATATCGCAATAAACAAACATTTTATCGGGGATACCGCGCCATAAACTATAGGGTTCGCTACTCCAGTAACCGTCTGCAAGTCGTTCTCCCGTCTCCTTATTAAATTCGTGAGTAAGAAAAGTTTTCTCTTCTGTTTCATTGGAATTAGGTTTACGTATCGCGAGCTTGGAATAAAATGGGTGATTTGCGGAAAGTGCTGATGAGAAACATAGTATTCTTAGAAGATTATCGGAAAAGTTTATATGATGTAGCATTTTGTACTTCTCAACGTAGTTATTACTTATCAAGACTTTGCCGCCAGACGCTTTTTTCAGTTCCAAATAAAAATGCGATTCGGCAAGTTTACACGCAGTATAAATCGCATCAATAAGCTCATAGATATCGTTGTAAATTCCATTTGGAAATGTACCTTCTTTCGCCGTAAACGCACCTTTCGTCCCCTCGGATTTAACATCGACGAATCTAATCACATTTTCGTTATGACGTATGTGTAAAAAGGTACAGGGAAATTGAATCTCGGTTATCGCAACCTCTCATTGTCCGTGTAACACGATAGAGTGAGGTAATTCCGTGATGAAGGACGAAGTTGTATTATCCGAAAAATGACACATACTGCTATTACTCGGAAGTACCAGAAGAAATTGTTCCTCCTCCATCGCGAAGAGAAATTAAACTCGAAGCCGGAATCCAACTACCAAACTTACTAGGATAACCGCGCCAACTAACAAGCACTTGCTTATTAGCTCCTCGTTCTCTACTCTTTATCACGCGATCGACGATAAACTGTTCTTCCTCTACGTTTTTCTCAACTCGAGCTAATTCTTGCTCATAAAAAATACCGTCTATGACTTCGCCTACTAAATCTCGCAGTTCGTACACGTGAGGGTTTCGCCAATCGAGAACACGGTAAATTTGAAATATCTCCTCGCTCCACTTAGCCTCGTATCCTTTCTCGAAGCACCTTTTGCTCTACTGATACGAACGTGATCTCCGACGCGATATTTAACCTTTCGCACTCGTTTCTTTAACGTTTCGTTTTTCCAACGACGAGCTATATTTTCACGAGCGATACGTGCGTTTTCTCGTTACTACCGCAGGTTGCATTCTCGTGGACGAGTGACGCGTGTGATTGTAAGCGTGTACAATGTCCTGCAGAACATCGATGTAGCGTCGCGTATTTTTATGCGTAAAATAACGCCACATTCGTTCCTTCAGTGTTCTGTTGAAGCGCTCGACGATGGCGGCTTTGACGTCTGGATTGCGCGTTACTCGAAAACGAATGTTGTTTTCTTTAAGAAATTTCTGCATTGATTGCGCGACAAAATTCTTTACCCTTGTCCGTTTGCAGGTATACGGGTACTCGTCCTTCGCTTTTCGCTAGTATGCGTTGAAAAGCTTTTATCGCGCAGTTACTCGTTTTGTCACGTAACGGTTCTACCCATACGTATTTACTTAGTACATCGATAATCACTAACAGATAGGAATAACCGTCGTGTAACTTTTTAGATTTCGGAGTTCGATCAAATCTGCCTACCACATATCGTCGATGTTTGTTACGTTGTAATGCAATCGTGGAAATTTCCTACGCAATGGTCGGTGCAACGTGTACGCGTCTTACGATTCGAGCCAGCGCACGACTTCTCCCCATGAGAAATTCGGTTTAACAGCACGAGTTAGATTATCCACCGCCGAATAGCCCGCGTTATGCGACGGATCGTAATATAATTTTTCAAACGCCATCGTATTATCTTAGTTTTTTCCAACCGAGTAACCGATTTTTTCCCGTTTGTAGAGGTATGGGGGTATCAGTTTTTCGTGTACGAGAAAGAATCGAACTTTCCTCGTCTGTTTCTTGTTCGTAATTTTTACGTTTTTCTCTTTCCTCTCGATACAATCGGCGTGGAACTTGCTCTTTCGATATAAAAGGCGTGGAACTCGCCCGAGGTTGAAGTTTTACGCTGTTTACACCAACACCGTGTGAGGACAATAATCTTTTATTTCTCACCAGCGCAGAAGGTATGTTCAACGCACGGAGTAATCGCGCGAACTGACTTCTACCTACTGCTTTCACAGTTTTCTCTCGCGCATCGCGTCGTTTATCAAGTCAGTGATATTCGATTATTTCACGACGTTGCCATCTATAGTCACGATTCCATGCTCGTCCCAATTAATTCTATCAGGCACAGCATTTCGAATCAAATGTTTCATCAGTAAGTGTGCATGCTTACGATAAGATTTCGGTACGCTTTCCACTATTTCCTCAATGCTTTTCATCGCATGATTATTCTTCGCATGATTATGCTCGCTCGAAATTTCGAAATTTTTCGTAATAATACCAGTGTTACTGACGGAATGCGCTGACGGTATATCGGATGTTTGCGTGAGATCGTGAAAAACGTCATGGTTCGTCGTCTCGTTATCAGCGGAGGCATCTCGTGTAGAGTTGTCATCTGCGTTTTCGTTTTCGCTGCGTGCGTCTTTCTGCCTTCGCGTTTCTTGGATAAATCGTAGGTATCGCCATAATGCCTCTCTCTGTAAATTTTCCATCTCTCACTTTCGTCGCGTGGCCAGTCAGAATTAAGAATACGGCCCATCGCCGCATCGAGTCGTGTTAGATGAGTTCCGGGAGTTTGCGCTGTGTTATTAGTGCTCGCGGTGTTATCCGAATTTTGCGGTATTGCGATTTCCTTTGACTCTCCGTCAGTGAATGATGTCCGATTCTGACGTAACTGATGTTGCATTCTCTCGAGATTTTCCGTCGAAATTAAAACCATTTTTTGGCCCTCTCCATAGCGTTTTATCGCCACTATTTCATTTCTTTGATAATTAGTGATAATAAGGTCGATAATATAGGTCTGATAATATAAGGTAAAAATCCGCCTCGCTGCACCAACAGCTTTCTTTTATCCTTCCAATTATCACGTTTTGCAACGATGCGACGCAGAGGCGTTTTGTATTTGTTAACCGATTTTTTTCACAACGTTCGAGCGAGACGTTACCTTTGATAGTATTAAAAACACATTCACAGATACAACGAATTAATTTTTCGTCAGCGCTGCGTAAGAAGGTTGTGCGTTGATTTTTGTTCAAATGATAGAGCGCCGCGAGGAGACAGGCGTTTCTCTTACCGATCGAATGTGTGGCGATTTTCGTCGCACTGTGCGATTTCTTGTCAACCACCTTCATCGCGAGAAAAATCTACGACTGACACGTACGATTATCCGTACTCGCTTTTTATACGAATCCCCTGGAAAATGATATACGTGCCACGTAGACATAATGAGTCGTATCCTCGGGAAAAGTACATGTTCGAAATCGGTACTCGTCCGGGGTTGATTGTTTCAGATCGAGCAGCAAATAGCCGTGAGGCCTCGACGTAGCGTCGTAGTATGCCTCTTCTAGAAATTTCGGATTGTCGGGATAGACTTGACGTGCTAAATGACGAATTTGAGCGCGATCACGTGGATTTTTGAAAACGACGATGTAATTCGCGTTGAGCGATATATCGCGCTGACCACGTCCCTGATGGAAGAGATTCTGCGAGGTAAGAATAACACTGAGATTCTTGTGATGACTGCCTTTGGTGAAAAGATCCACGATCGCGTCGCTCGACGACGATTCTCTCATAAGATCGTCGATTGTCACTAAATTCGGGGAGAGCGGATCGTTCGAGTAATCCTCCGAACGAGGTAATCCCTCGCGAAATTCAATTACGTTCTTCTTCTTCTTCTTCGTCGCTTTAACGTTACTGCGTCGCCAACTCTGTTCTTCGATCTCTTTTTCACGATCGTCGTATTGTAATTGTCGATAAGCTTCTTGCCACTCCGTGTAATAAAATAAAACTCTCTCGAAACGCACGTCGGACATAAGAGATAAATATTGGAGGAAAGTCTTTACGAAAATCGTCTTTCCGCAACCGGTAGGACCGCATATGATTGATGTCCAGGGATGTTTCCAGCTCACGTCCATTTTGCGAAATGAACACGCGATTACCGTGCAAGACTTCAAAAGCAAAAAAGAAAAGGGTAAAAAATGGCGCTTAACAATATTTTCAAGAATGTGCAAAGGACAAATTTAAGCAGGGAGATAAGCTAATCGACGCGACGAGGGCCCCACGCGGCGAGCACACGCTCGCGTCAACGTACCCCCGCGTAGGCTAGTCGGGGGGGCGGAGAGCACCGAGCCGCCTTCTGAGCTGATTCAGTGATGCACATTTGGCTCCCCGGCAACACGGAATCCAGCCCCACCACTTGTACCCCCACCAAGCAGACA
>NW_017295682.1:57595-58279 GCF_001594075.2 Trachymyrmex cornetzi | reverse complement strand
CCACCCCCACAATATAAAAATTAACCCTTTTTGTGACTTGTGAAAAAATATAAAATTAATAACTAACAATTAAGTAGCGTTAATCTTACAAAAATGTTCGGATATAAAATATTGTCCGGATTCATTGTCATTCTTTTGTTTTTAACTTTGTAATGCGATTATTAACTAGAAACAATATTGGTATAATTGTTGAAGCTCGGTTCGATTCACCATCTACTGTAAATGCAGTGTCTAGTTTTATTCAGGTGCACCAATTACATACATCAGTTGCAAATGGAATGATAATTTATTTACTTCATTTATTAATTATTAATCACAAAAAGGATTAATTTTTATATTGTGGGGGTGGTTTGTACCCCTAAAACGCTTTATGGGGACGTATAAAAAAATACGTATCCAATATTTTTCGGAGTTTTGAAAGTATGCCAAGTTTCATTAAGATCGGCGGGAGGCACTTGGGTAGGTTTACTTGTGAATCGAAAAGTCCTCTACCATTTTGCAATTTTCGCGATAGTTAACAAGATTACTATATTAATTACTAAAAATACTATATTAATTACTAAAAATTGCAAAATATTGGTTTTGAATATTTTTTTACTCAAATACTATCAACTTTACAGAAAAACTGCAAGAGACAAAAATTATTTATTTTCTTCTCATAAAGTTCTGAGAATTTTTTCAGAA
>NW_017295682.1:54094-57299 GCF_001594075.2 Trachymyrmex cornetzi | reverse complement strand
CGACTCGATGCAGGTAGATGTCTACTTGGTGGGGGTACAAGTGGTGGGGCTGGATTCCGTGTTGCCGGGGAGCCAAATGTGCATCACTGAGCTGATTCGCATCACGGTGCGACGCGCATAAGCTTATCCGCGACGAAGTCAGCCTACAATTCTTTCGGATGTGTGAGAGGACGGGGCATCGCCGCTACGAGCTTACATGCGATGCCGTGAGAAAAATGCTTATAACGGAGGAAGGAAGAAGGTAAAAAATTTTTCTTGTGTTTTAAATATAAAATATTTTATTATTATATGTTTATTACTTATTTCTTACAAAAAAGGGGAAAAAGAGGAAAAAGAGCTTTTAAAGTTGTTTTTTATTTAATCATTTTTCGAACGCCTCGAATACAATACAATTTTATATGCTAAAAAAATATTTATATTTTACATTATAAAATTGAACAACAATTCTAATATCAAAAAGATGTACAAAACAATAAAATATTTACAAAAACAATATTCATATTTTACAAAATCTTACATTATAACTTTACATTTTTACTTAATTATACTAATAGACGGAAAACTCGACAACGTTGCTAACTTAAAACGAGAGAGAAAGTTCGAGCGAGAGAAAGGTTATTCATCTACGAAACCGTATGGAAAAGAATAACGATTATTAATAAATTTACGTTTTACCAATACACCGGCGCACATGACTTTGTCTCGTTTCGTGTTATAATTTCATGAAACGCAGTACGCCGAATTGCTGTAAAATGCAAATTTATCATCGCTTTCCCCGTTTGATCTTCTGCTTCTCGCCTTTTTCTCTCATTTTCTTCAATTAATTTCTTAATACTATTAAAATTTAGAACGATCGAATTCTTAAAATTAAGTGTTATTCCCTTTATTTTACAGACCTCATGCGTGCGTCCTTCTGGCGTACGAACGATATACGCGTAAAATTTTGGACCACTCGAAACAAACGACTCGATATAATTACCGCGGCCGTAGCTTTCGAGTTCATCCGTCATATCGCCCAGAAAATTACCCGTACGCGGTTCGTACTCATTCGGCTCACCGGTACTTAAGTAGATACATGAGTCTGTATCGTAATATAAAACGCGCTTATCTAATTTTTCTAAATAATCGTATAATTTTAATCTCGCTAACGCCGTCGTATTTGCCGTGATTACGACGTTCGTCATCGGAGAAGATGCGACCGCCTCTTCACATAGCCGCCACGAAACATATATTACCTCGTTGTTGACGGGTAATATATCAGTTATCTCATACTCCGGACTCGTGAGTAAAGTTATTAGTCGTTAGTATGACTTTACGATCTCAGTATTAGGCAGATTGGTCCGCTGGCCGAATTTTCCCCAAAATGAATTTAGACAAAGCTTAGCGACCGAACGCAAACCGGGATTTCGAGTAATGTTATTTCTATCGAGAACAATACGCTCGGTTTTTTCGTATTCCTTCAGGTAACGTTCCTTAGCATCGTCATCGTTATCCCCGCATTCGCTCGGCCATCCACTAGCTTCCTGCTTTAATTGTAGAAATGTATTTATATATTCGGCAAACAAACCTCCCTGCCGAGTATTGGGATCGTATCGTGTGACTTTATACTGCCAAATTTCACTAACGCTCGTCACGAGATAGCCCTTCTCGATGACTTTGCGTAATTCGCAGGATACCCAAGTATCTTCGAATTCACGCTCATCGGGACAATCGTGAGTGCACGTTTCCTGCGAGAAAGTTTCACAGCAGTGCGAAAAGCAGCTTTCCTCTTACTCGATACGGGAGTACCGGATGAAAGAGATTACGCGGCGGAAGTACCTTGCAGCGTACAAGACCTTCGACCGAATCAAAATTAAAATTTGGCGCTTCACCAATTAACTCGTTACAGTCCTCACCGACATAAATATCGGGGTGACCGTATGGGAAAACACCCGTTTTCAATACATACGGATACAAAAGCATACGTCCACATAACGTATTTTCTCTGTACCCGTAATTTCATATCGGGTAGCGATGTTTCCCGTACGACCGCCGAAAAACGCATCGCGCGGGTCGAGAGGATCAGATTTTAATAGCGTGTGATTGAGAAAATCACACATCTCAAGATTTTCACGCATTTCCCGGTCAAAGTTACACGATGTGAAAGTTCATTCGTAACGCGCGTCGATCGTATCTCCACGATTCGTGGACGAAAGCGTTCTGTCGCGATTCACCTGAAAGCACGTCGGACAGCCATGCCAGAAACATCCGTGGAATTGAAATACATAACGCTGTATTCCGTCTGCCGATTCCGACTCGTAGTATCCGTCAACGCGCCTGCCATCAATCTCGTACTCGCGCCCTCGTCCCGCGTGAATTATGCGATGATCGAGCTCACGCTCCTTCCACATTAACCACTTTATGGCTTTTCGCGATTGTTTATCCGCATTTCTATATCCGCCCGAAGGAATAATTCCTATTTCTTTCTCGCGCAAAAAATTTTTGCGAAAAACTTTCATGCACGAGGAAGCGATAGATGTACATTCCTCGAACAGACACACATTACCACGTTCCAAAAAAATTTTTCTAAACACCATGCATGCGCGTCGAAGAATTTCTACGTCGTTACGGCAATATTTTACTATTTCATGTTGAAAATTAAAAATAAAATTTGCGCGTATCATTTCATCGTGCCAGTTTGTAAATTGCATTCGTTCTTCGGGCTTTATTTGATCGGGAGAATAATAACGCACGTCAGGTATCGGGCCGATATACGATTGATTCTCCCTCGTATTGAACAGGTGAGGAAAGTTGCCTTTGTCCGACGTATCCTTCAGCCCGAAAGCTTTGGGTAAATCGGCCAAACGCATCGGTAAATAATTGACACTATCTATAAATTTTGTATTCCCGACCGTCATTACGATAATCTTCGTCCCGTTCAAAATTACCCGCGGTTCTTCCGTAATTTCGGATTCTTCTACTAAATACTTTAAAATGAATTACGCGTCGAACGCTTTCGCATTATGAGCGATACAAATAATCTTTTTAAAACATTTTGTCGTTCGCATTACGAGTTCGACAAACTGTTTCACGGGGTTATCTCGAAATATAAACTCGCGTACTCAGCACTGTCACGAGTGCCATTGCACAAGTGACCATTGCATAAGCACGTATATATATGTCAAAATATGAGTTATGGTAATAAGATAATATTAATAAATACTGC
>NW_017295682.1:52315-52625 GCF_001594075.2 Trachymyrmex cornetzi | reverse complement strand
GTCTTTGCACCAAGCTGACAGGAAAAGCGATGTACGATTTCCAAAATAGAGACATACACACATTCGCACAGTTACGACAGGAAATCGAAATGTGTTACGCGGTATAACAATTGGTGGCAGCGGTGGGATGTGGAAATGTGTTACCTAACTAAGAGAAGCACGACTCATATACAGCGCGATTTCAACCTATTAAAGCAAAAGTCAGGCGAAAGTGCGAGAGAATATGGACTCCGCGTAGATAAGCTAGCCATGGAGCTATACCAATCGATGATAGAAGGTCGAGAGCAGTCGCCTGAACAAAGAAAAGCGA